>NC_139729.1:5896716-5956716 GCF_964211835.1 Anser anser | reverse complement strand
CTGTTTCTATATGCAGTGGCTGGATACTTAACATATGCTACTTTTTTCTTTTTTGTTTTGTTTTTGTCATCAATGTTTTAAACTCTGAAAACTAAATGCATATAGAATATTTTTACTACACAAAGGAAATGACTGTACATCAGGAGTACCGGAGTGCTGAATGCATTCTCATGTTATACACTCTTCTTGCACTCAGATCGTGTACTAAAATTACTCGTGCTGCTTACTGTTTTTATTGTTGCAAATGAAATCAGAATGCACACTGGACAGCACACTCGTGGAGAGCACAAAATACATGACAAAGACTATTAATTACTAAGTTTAGTTCTACTTTTCTTAAAGCACCTAAGTGTCTCATAGGCTGTAAACAATCCCATGGCTTCTGGAGAACATGCATAACAGTGGAAGGATCATGCCCTCTGAACAGAAGATCCCAGTTTTTGCTGCAGTCATTCCAAGAGAAGACGTAAGAAGAAGAAATTCTGATCAGCATAATGTTGTTAGAGGAATATTGACACTGAGTTGACCCGCAAACAGCACTCAGAGTTGATGAAGAGATTTAAATGGTGCATTCTGGTGAGGGGTTCAAAAGTCAGAAGTCATAACCCAAAATAATTGTGTATACCGGAAATTCAAACTATTTCACTCAGGGTCAGAATAATGAACTCATGGAATTAGTTGCCAAGTAAGAACATGGAAACAAGCACTGCAGCCTAAGTGGCTTGGAGACATCTTGGCACTTTTATGGAGAGAGAAGGGATTAAAGGATATAGTGACAAAACAGAAAACTGGGGGTTAAGATAAACTTAAGGGGGGACAAGCCTGTGAGGTCAAGTGGATTTTCCTCTCCAGACATTTCTTTTATGTCATTCTTCCCCAAGACATCATGTCAGATTGAATAAACAATCACTAAAGCTTAGATGAGGAATGGACTTCTACTGGATTGTAACAGGGATGAAGAAGCTCGATCTTTTCCTCTGCTCCATAATAAAAGTAACTGCTAACAAACAAGAATTGACTTCTTTATCTTTGTACAATGCCATGCATTTGACCCACTCAATCTAATGTAGCACATAGGGTTTTCTCATATCAGCCTCTTCCTGTAACCTTATCTTCTCCAGTCCCTTCAGAACTATCACAACTAACCAGATTAAAAATAAATAAATAAATAAAATAAACTGAAATGGCTTAATGTCAGAACACAATACAGCTGTCTAATGTCCATTTCATTGGCAACACACTTCTTCAAGACAAGTAGTATTTCTATACTACTCAAGCCATTTGCAGTATTTAGCATGTGTACATCATATGCAATTGCAGGAAGCATACAGAGTTATTGAATCACTGTTTCAAGTGATGAAGAACCAAGAAAGAAACTATTTTAGACATTTTTACCCTGCAGTCTTTCTGGGAGAAAACTTCTTAAGAGGTTGCATCAAATATAAAATCATTTCAATTAGAAGCTACATGTGTAAAAAATGTGTAAAATGGGGTGCATTTTTAACTTGTTAGATATTAAAGCATGACTGTAGTAAAAGTTCTTACTACTTGACTGTTCCTACAAGTAAATTAATTCTTCTACATTTTAGCTGCTTTCCTCTGCCTCTTGCATGAGTTGACACAAGCTCCAACTGTTGAGGCATATAGACTTCTCCATACAGCTTTTGCTGACCAGTCAGCACATCCCTAGGATGTGTGGGATACTCAAATATTCTGAAACGCTATCTCACTGCATCATGCTATGCCCTAGTCTGTTGAGTTGGGCTCTAGTTTCTTGGCCTCCAATGTTCCTGCAAAAATAAGATCCAAGAAGGAGAGTAGCTAGATCACAACAGGGCTGACACATCGTAGAATTATGAGTACACTTATAAAACTACCTGGGAACTTCTTTTTTCTCACCAGTATAAACCAAAACACATCTTCCAGAGAGAAATCCACCTAGGGACCTAACCAGCCCTTTCTGTTCCAAAAGATGTCAGGGGGATTCCTTTGCTGATAATCTGTGAAACACAGCTGTATCTCTGCAGACTCAATAAATGCTCTGCTGGGTTATCTCCAGATCTTGCTTGCTGACAGGCTTCCCCACAGACAGAGGAACTGAATAGATTTTGTACCTTTCTAATGCTGAGAAAAGTCCCTGGAGCATGCTCGATACGTGGCGGCAGCCTGTCAGGCCAGACGGACAAATATTCTTCAGGCAGTGCAGGAGCTCGAGTGGGAGCTGATTCAGATCAGGAGTGAGTCAAAGCAAGAAAGCACAGGGCCAGCTTGCACTTAGGCTAGGGAATTTGTCCTGAGATAAGAAAGAAAAATTTTGATAGTTTTCTGAATCGCAGGGGGGTCTAAACAGAGCAAAGCTTTGAACTTGGAGCATTGCAACAATTTTACCAGAGGTCCAGCATTTTCACAAAAGGCATGAAAAAGATCGTGTCTTACGCTCTTTGCATAGAAACCAGCTTTGTCAGCTCAGATCCTAGGATGTGGCACTAAAGAACATTCCTCTGACTGCCCACAGAGACAGCTCTGTAACAGCGTTTTCCCAAAGCCCTTAAGCTTTCAGTTACCACTAAAAACTGATGTCAAAATCTTTGCAGACTGTCTTATTGAAACAGGCAAATATCTGTTTGTTTTTCCTCTCTCATCTTCTTAAAAACATACTAGAATCACACTTCCTTAAAACATCCCTGAGCTGCCCTAGAATTTCAGCTAACCTACATTTGTTTCTAACCAGTATCAGTCTGATACCCCCGACCTATCTCTGAACCCCATAATACTATATAAACTGCCTCCCAAACTTACCTGTGTTGCAAGTAATACAGAAACTTAATTTTGGGGGACTGATAAAAAGAAAATTCAAACAGTTATAACCTTTTGCCCCATTTAACCTTACAGCATTAAACCATTTTATCAAATCTGAATTTTGGTTTATTAAACCTTATTTGGCTTCTCATTTAATCTGCAACTAATAACTTTTAGTATTCTGAAATCTTAGGGCATCAAAACTCCCTCTAAATTGAAAAGAACAATTAATTATAGCTCAGAATTCAATTATAAGCCATGCATTTGGTTACAAAATTTTGTATTCCGAGACAAGTTATACAGACAGAAAAACATTTGTTGATGACTACTTCCTAAAAGCAGACTCAAGACATAGTTCACCTTTCTAGAAATCCACACTCCTGATTCTATAAAAATTTATACACAGAGATCCAGTAGGAATTCAACGAGGAGAAGAAGGCAAAGCAAGATTTTAATCTCCTTCCCCCCCTCCCTCCATTAGTGTAATTAGGTGCAGCACCGTGGTCACAGACCCCACATAGCCCACGGACATCTGACAGCCCTAAGGCCGGCATAAGAGCAACACTCGCAGGACCACAGCTCATGCTCCACACTCACGTTCACGCACGCAGTCAGCCCAGCAGACTGCACGAGATTTCTTGTGCCAGGACAGTCACGCAGGCAGCTTCTGCATAGGGCTCGGCGCAGTGCCTTCAAGCAGAAATGTGGGTCTTTTAAGTGTTTGCTCTGATTTTACATGATGCATTTGGTGTCTTATTGCTGCATAGGTTCCCTCTTACCCACATTGTTTTGCCATTTTGGTCCACTGCTTTGAGTGCCCTATAGAGGTCTGCCTTTAATGAAACAACATGCATGAGCATTTGTCAACCTACAAGATCAGCGCTCAGGCAAACCAAGTTGCTATCCTCTCTGAATCTTCCCATACCATTGCTGTGTTAAGAGATTTGTAACAAAAGATCTGAAGCTCATTATTCAATAATGGGTGTCATTCAGATTTCGAAATCAATCTGGCTCTGTTAATTACATGTCAAGGATCCTTTTTTCTCTTTTTCCAACAGAAAAATAAGGTGCTGCCACTGGCAGTCTGCCTGAAAGGTTCAAACGTCAGGGCAGTAATTTTGAATGGAATGGATTTGACTCAACTGATGTGAGAATGAAAATAGCTATTAGTGGTTCCCTGACAAGTTGATGTGTCAGGGAGAAGCTTAGAAATGCTTTCACCCTCCTGCCTGTGAGAACTTGGCTCTGTCCTGAATGCTACAGTGTAAAATGCAACACCAGGAGAATAAAAAACTGGCCTGAAATCTCCATGGCTTTTCCCAGGGAGAGGAGTACTCAGGAAGAAGTACGTGAGCATATCGTGGCCTCACCTTTGCCAAGTGCTAAATTTAATGCACAGAGGTGCTGAGTGTGGTGGGCACAGCCAGTAGGACATGATGCTCCTGTGTCAGGAAGGAAGCCTGGAGAGGGCAGTTCTGCGATTATGACAGAAAACAGCAATTTAGATATAGTCACTGCAAAAAGCATGGGGGCAGGACAGGGCTCAGATCAAGCTTCCATTAAGTGATTTGCCCACTGTAAGAACACACAACAGCATCTCAAGCTTCTGACAAGCCAAGCTGTATACCCGAGTTCAGTACCTCACTGATAATTTAATGCACCTTCGATATTTATCATTTACTTAGCTTTTAACTGCTCTTTCTTGTCCAGGTTATAGAGAAAGATATCTCAAACACAGGATTGATTCTGCATTGGACAGTTAACACCATCGCTGGTTTGCTTCTGGCTATCAGCCCAGGTCTGAAGATGGCACTGCTTCTTAACCCTCTTGAGGGTTCAGCAACACACCAGGCAAGCAGGCAAGCAAGCAAGCCAGATAGAAACTTTGAATGCTGCAAGTAGGCAGGGACCAAAGAGACGGGTTTACGTCGCTGGATGTTATTTAGCCCAGACAATTCAATATCATACAACTTCAAGGCACATGGCTTCTCTTATACAAAGAAAGAGCATCCAGTATCCCATGGTATTTCACTGTAATAGCATTAAAGAAAAGTACAGCAGAGAAAGTATCCCCAGGGAGCCAATTCCCCTCTTGAACACGTTTACCTTTTTCAGCATCTCTTTTACCTGAAGATTTTATGAGGACAACATGTAACTTGACCAGCCTTCCAAGAGGCCAAGATTTGCCACATGTCAGCTGGCCGCTTCTGATGAGCAGGGGCAAGGGGTGAGGGAGCTGTTCTCCACACTCACTCCTCTGCTACAGTGGGCAAACAGCCTCTGGAGACTTCCTAGTGGAAACCTCCAGTCAGGTACAGCAGGATCACAGGGGCAACGCTGTCTTGCCTCTTTCAACCTCACCTCCTCTATTGTAAAATAAGACCCATCCTGACTTTCACTGTGAAGCACTTTAAGAGCTACAACATAGAAAAGGTAAATAATAAATGGTAAATTTAATAAGGATGGCCTTATTAAATGAGAATTCAAGGAAAAGGTGAAACCAGGGCTATAGAGATAGATGAAATGACTTTAAAATTCTTGGAGGATGCCCCAAGAGAGGGATATTTGAAATAAGAGGCTCTGTTTTCTCTCCCTCCTCCCCTAAGGGAAAATGGCATCAGGAGGTAGGAAAGATGCTGATTCCTCTTCGGACCTGCATGTCTTCACCATAGTGACTGGCAACTAAATATTCGTGAATTACAAGTAAACTGAGACAGGTATGCCTCGCTAAACACAGTGAGGGCATTCTCTCTGGCCATTTTGTTAGCCCCTTCCAATTTCCTTAGTACTATCACTCACAGACTGCCTGAGATCTTCAAATAAGCAGCTCTGAAAAGCACCACAAAAATAAAAATAGGACATTTAAATAGTTTAAAGGTTTCCTGGGAAAAATATCTAGCTGCATAAGACCAGCTCACGTAGCCATAAATGTCACATGTATAAAGAAGGTTCTTTAAACATTGAAAGACTGTGTCCTGTCTTCCTCCATTATGCATTTTACTGACCTTTTATGGCTGTCTTCCTCTCTCTAGATTTATCTGTCTTCTATCTCCTCTTCTCAAAAATTCTTTCCCCTATCAATTTTTTCAGTTCTCCTGCCATATCTCAAGACTTCTGCCATGCTCTAGCCAAGCTGTCACACTGACCTGACTTCTCTGAAGGCGCTGCCTGCAGCTAGTTCTGTGCAGAAAAGCCACCAGCCTGGCAGAGCAGCAGGGAAGGTTCAATTAAAGGCAGCACAGAAAACATGCTTCATGTGCGACCTCTCTCCTGCTCTCCAGTGACATATCAGCCTCCTTGATCATTCCCAGAGATAACAGCAAAAACAACAAATGACACAAGAGAAAAAGACTTGTCAAAATAGATGATGACCTGTGCCACCAATTTCCCTATTTAAGGGATCTTTTTGTTTCCTACTGGCACTTATTTTCTGCTAGGGACACACCAAGGCTCAGAATTCTCAATCTGTTTCTGTTGTCAGGCCAGAGATCTCGCTTTCAACTTTCATTTCTGTGATAGAATACAAGATTAAACACAAAAAAGTAATGACCAAAATAATTTTTTCACCAGAAAAGACAAAAATTGCTGTTGAGTTCTTCCATTATGAGATCTTTGATTTACACCTCTTCCTCCCCAGATGTATTTTTGCTTGTCTCATTTGAGTGTCTTCAGACTTTCCTAGGTTCTTCTTTCTTCTGCTGCTCATATTTTTAATTTTTTGCAGACACAACCATAAGTACACAAGGAGAGCGCCGTAACACTGTCCCCATAAAGATGAAAGACCTGGAAAAGTAATATGTTCACCACCTTTCCACCAGTCTAAAGAACTTGAGAAAGTGAGGAGAGAGGATTCTCCGTCAATGCATATTGGTTGCAGTACAAGGAAAAATCCCCTAATGGCTGCCAACCTTTAGGCTTACTTGGTTACAGGGTCATGCCACTGCTATCCCAATATTGTCTGGATTAAATCCCAGGTAAAATGGTCAGAGTTCTTCTGCACCTTTACACGGTCTTACCCACCCAAAGAGGAGTCTCTGTCTGCTAATCCATAACAGATTCCTTGTATTTGCCTCTGTACAGACAGTCCTAAGAAAGCCATTATAGAAACAGTGTTCTAGATTTCTTAAACAAACAGTATACATTGGAATAGCTACTGCCAAGGACTAAAATAAAGCCTAAGTGATTTTTTCCAGGCACTCAATAATAGAGTATTTTTTTCATCTAACAGCCTTTCATGTGATGCTTTTATATAAAAATGTTTACAGGAAACAGCGAGATTTCTTTTTATTCTTCAGGTTGCATTTACACCCATAAAATGCAAATGTTGAGTGAAGTCGTCAGACTACCTGACACTTAAAAAAACTCATCTCAGCATCCTGCTCAAGATCAAATGGTGGCTCCCAGCAGCTAAACGGATGTTTCGAACATTGGATAACTGATATTCTTCCTGAACTCCAACTGCCGCTTTTAATGGGGAGTTACACAGAGAATCTCTATTAGCAAAGACTATGGGCATTAGAGGGATCAAACAAAGGTGGTTTCCATTTGCACTTGCACAAGATAATGTCCGAGCCTTCACCTTTTTGCAGAATTTTTAAACTTGAAATGAAGACTGGGGACTGTCACAGAGGCAAAACAAGCCAAGGAACGCACAGTCCTGCAGCGCACCAGAGCCCATGTGCTTTCTACCAGACCTGTAAGAAAGCTGGCAACAGCTCCTGGGGAATGCCAGCCAAAATCCAGAATTCCACTTCTGCAAGGAGCTTTCCAAATATATTAAAATCTTTCCAGTCATCAGAGAACTTTCAGGATTCTTACTCGCATCTGAACAGTTCCATAATGATGTAATAATGTCTGTTGCATTTGGTTTTCCCTTTTTCTCATCCTTTCTCCAAAGTTTTAGAAGGGGTGCTTTTCCACAAAAATGAGAATCAAAAAGCCAGAAGGTCTCAAAACTAGTTTGCAAGCAATGCCTTCACCAGCAGTGGCACACGCAGAGGGATGCACATGGAGCCTGTGGAGTTCCCAAAGCTGATTTCAGAGGATGTTTGGCTGGTGAGGCCTACACTTTCTGTGGTAGAGGCTTAGGTTTCCTCCTGTGCTGGGTAAAGCACAGCAGGAGGCCCTCCAGCTGTCTGGGAGTGACTGATAAGAAAGCAGCCAAGCTTTCCTAAAAAGCAGCCTTCCTAAAAAGAACCTATCCTTTTCCTCTTTCATTCCTGGTGGAGAGGTCTCTCCCTCCACCTTTCCTTGCATATGCAGCTTTTTTAAACGAGTGATTTTACCACATTCTTCTTTCCTCTTTTGTTAAAGAAAAATGGGCAACTCTTCAGCACACCGAGATTACCTGTGACAGCCGTGAACAAGAACAACACGGGATGTGCTGTGTTACTTGGCCAACAGATGGGAAGGCTACGCGCCCTCGGGCTACACTGGCTGCCCAGGGTGTGCTGTGAGCATCCATTTTCCCTCGTGGTTACAGTGCTGGCAGCCGCAATGCCACAGCTCACTGTGCCAGCGACACCGGGATACTTACAGGGGTACCCCGGGGCAGTGTGCATACCGGTTCTGTGACACGATGCAAGCTAAAAACTTCTGGACAGGAACAACCTGCTGGGGCAGGAATTTCTGACATTCCCACTGCTCTTGGAGGAAATCAATCAACAAGCTCCACTTTGGGCACAAAGATGTTGCAGGCTCTCTTCATGTCTGTTCACTCATTGCCAAGTTCAGGAAGAGCAGCTGCTGCTAAAGAAAAGGGACTTCATATTTTGTGCTGTTCCTTGACACATTTTTTTCCCCTAAGGCCTTATCCCAGTTACTCTGGAAGTAAAATGGCAGTTAAGAAATGCTGGCAGTTAGGAGACCTTTTGCTGAAGGGCTGCTCTGTTTCTTAGTGTAAATAGTCAGAATATTTCATGTTTACCATCAGAGTGGCACTTGGACACAACAGCTACATTTTCAGCCTTGCAATTGTGAGGGGAGACATCACACGACTGGGCAGAGGTGACTTGGTAGAGGGAAAGCTGGGGTACCTGCACGCCTGCCTCCCTGAGCATAGCCAGGGAAAATGTAAGGTTTTGGCAGCTGGGTCAGAGTCTGGTTCTTTTGCATAACAAAGCCAATTGATCAGGAGTATGAAGTAACAGACACTTAAAATTGTCAGGGTTTTTCCAAGGAAAATGCTGCTCATTTAAAATGTCTTGTTCCAAACTTTCCCCAGGTCAGAAACCAGTGGAGTCAGGACCAAGCCTGGATTCCTGCTCCAAAGGCTGGTGATCCTAAAAATTGAAGTCCAAAATCCAATTAAAAAACACCAACAATAAAATTTGCTACAAACCAGAAACTCTGTTTTCCACCACTCTGGAATATATTTCATTGAATGCAAAAATGAGAATCTTGGCAACGACAGCAGAATTTTATCACTTAAATTTTCCAGAGGAGTCCTGTAATATTTATTACCTGCACAAGATGAGCATAATAGAATTCATTCTAATGTTTCATCCAGAAGAGAGTTCATGAGAAAGTAAGAACTTGGTTTTTAATGAGTAGAACCTAAGGAAACGTGATTGATACTTAGCCAATTCGACTTTTTTAGAAGTTTATCCATTTGCAATCATTCAGACTTCATTTCCTCACACTTGGGACACACACCTGACAATCTGACTACACAACCATACTGTACTTTGAAGGAAGGGTGAGTCTGCAGTCAGACAAACAAATTGCTTCAGCTCTCATCTCTGTTTCTGGCATTTTTGTCTTTCTTCAAGAAACAAGTTGGATAAAAGCAAATCTCTTGAGGGGAAAAACATGTTTCCATTTAGTGCGGGACCATCACTTTATCCATTCTCAGTCTGGGAAATGAGTAGTGTTGAGCTCTAGGATTAGAAAAGGAATGCACAAATGTTAAACTAGCTGATGGGCAGCGTTTCTATGAGAAGGCAGGAAAAGTACCACAGTGCAAAAAATGACCTCTGCAGCCCGCACCAGGTGTAATGCTTGGGGTTTTCAGAGAAGTACATCTTAGGTGTACAACAGGAAAATCACCATTCCGTTTGAAATAATTCCCAAGAAAATGACAACATTCTTAGGGCTGCAAGTGCCATTAAGGAAAGAAGGAGTACCATGGGTTACAGGGGCGATACACAGAAGCCAGGCAGCGGAGTTGTCTGGATTCAGGAAGGCACTGCCATATGTAGTCACTGTATCTTGCTCGCCCTCTTGAAACCAGCTCCCATTCCCAGCTAGAAATAGATCTGTGGGATGTGAGAAGGGAAGGAGCAAGCAGAAAAGGAGAAATTACCCTTACTTGCCCCAGATGTAAGCCTGCAGCCTGTGGCAGCTTTGTCTGCAGGCGCAAGTAGGCAGCAGGGGCTGTGAAGCAATAAGATACAGACTACCTGATGACACAGCAGAGATTAAAAATAACACTGCTGATCGGAAAATATCAGTGTCCACTATGCAGGTCACACACTTGGGACTATCTGAAAAAAGCTTCGGAAGGGTCTAGACCTTGAAAGCAGGATAGCAACATCAGCTAACTTGGGAGAACAGACAATTCCCAGGTTTATTCAGGCATCCTGAGGGTGCCCTGAAACTGCCTGCTATGTCAGAGCTGTGAAGGGAGAAAACACAGAGGTCTCCGACACATGCGTTTGTACAGGCAGTTAGACCTCATTAAGGTGTTCAACATTGCATTTCAGATTTGAGGTACTCAGGAGAGCCAGAGTGGAGTGTTCAGAACCAAAATTGTTCCAGAACTTGGGCATGGAAGTGGCTGAAGGAAAAGCTGCTTCTACACAATCAAAAAAAAAAGAAGGAAAAAAAAAAAAAGAGGTTTAGGAAATATCTTGTTATTTTGCATGTACTGAATAATGGGTAATTTCACAACTTTCAATGCCCATACTTAGGAGAAACTTTTACAAACCAAATTGAATGAGGTCTGCTCAAGGGACTGTCTTGCAACACTGGAACATGCAATATCCACAGGTATTGCAACATCTAATTGCAAAACCAAGACTGTTTTCCTCCAAACCTCCTCATGCCCTCCTTTCAGCCAACAATGACAGTGTTACACAGGGCTAGTTTTCTTTTTGGTTAGTGAGTTGTATCAGCTCAATAAATGTCTGACAGTCGCTCAGCACATCCAACTCGAGGGAAATGGCAGAATTGCAAGGCCAGGGGCTAAGAAGGGGAGTAAGACTTCTCCTGTCGGTAATATTGGGCTATTAACAGAGCAACTTCTGAGACTGCAGCATTACTTGCAAACTGCTCAGTTGTCCCCTGGGTTACAGGAGAGAGTTCTGCATGTCAGTACTGTGCCCAGAAGCTACAGCACCGACAGGAAAGCTGTGCTGCACTCCCACCACTGGCACTGTGGCCACAGTTACAAAGACCAGGGAGATGCAAAGTTTAATGAACATATATTGGACTAGGTGATCTTGGAAGTCTCTTCCAACCTAGATGATTCTGTGATTGTTATATATTGGTCTGGAAAATGCAATTGTCTGTGAGTGACAAACTAACAGAAGGAGCTTTTTTACACACCAGTTCAGAGAAGAAGCACAGCCGTTCATGACTACTGACCAAAGAACAGTGCGTATCTTGAAATAACTTAGTACAAATACCTGGTACCTATTCCCATGTTCCTATGTGGTCCTTATGCCCTGATCTCCTTTTCCATGCACACTCCCAATTTTTCCTCTACATACCGTAGCCAACTTCTACCTCTTCCTCCACTTTCCATGTCAGGATCACTGTAAATGGAGTAACACTGGCTGTTACAGACAGACAAAATATGGTACAGAAACAGTTCAGGTAAAAAGGTGAGCTGAACTACCCAGATGGTCATCAGAGAAAAACAGCGCCTTCCAGCAGAGTTCAGTGAGACCCAGCTGAAAGTTGAAGGGCTCTGGAGGACCCCCTGAGGCCATGGCTCAGCTACCTGTCCATGCAGTCACAGACGGAGGGCTCCTGTTCCCTCATGCTGTTATTCTCCTTCCCGCTGTGTCTCTGGGTGCTATCTGTGCAGCCCAGCCCCTCCTGCGGCAGGGGCCCTGCTGATTATCCAGGTTGGCTCATTGTCACGGCAGACAATTTAGCTTCAGTTCCTCAGTCTTACAAACTAAGCAGGTTGAGCAAGCAGTGGCGGTATGCCAGAGCTGGTGTAGGGAAAGCAGCGGGAGAACACAGTGGGTGACAGGAAGATGGAAGGAGCAGGACTGCTCCCTCTCACTTGATAAACTGAGCAACATCTTCAAACCTTACATGACTTCTGCTGATGGAGCAGCGAGTCAAGGGGGCTCAGCCCCAGCGATGCTTCCACTGAAGTGCTGTGAGCACCCCTCACCACCAAGGCTTCACACGTGGGAGAAGGATGGAGGCAGCAGGAGGGTGGAGGCAGCAGTACTGCACAGAAAGGACACTCTGAATGGAGGAAGACTGCAGCAAACACACAATAGCTAATAGACAGTGAGAAACCTGGCTTCGAATAGCACTAACAATATTTCAGGGACTGGACTGTTCACACAGCACTGGTGTTTACATTGACCTCGCGGGGTGACCTGTTCTGACAGTGCCAGCTTATTAATGAGTGGTTAATACACGCAGTAGATTTAAAATTCACATAGGCAGAAGTAACAGCTCTGGGTTTTAAGTGTCTATAAGCTTGATTGCAGTTTTGGAAATAAATGAAAAAAGTGTTTTGTTATGTCAGTGTGACAGAGCACCATAATAGGAGAGTGCTAGTTGCCCCTCTAAGCCTCTGTGACAAACAGGGACCATTTCTTATTCATCGTACTTAAAGCTCTCCTAATACTGCTCTTATTTTTTGCAACCCTGAAGCTACAGAATTTGCAACCCTGCCCCTCAAAGTGGCATCCTAAGACTAGGGGCAAAAAGCAACCACCCCAGCACCGAGCAGTGGCAAACATAATGGGGATACATTAGCTTTGGCTGACAAGCATGGACCAAAGGCAAAGCTGAGCTGGGCATCTGAGGCAGCAGAACTCTCAATCCCATGTTCCTCAACTCCTACTTGAGCAACAACAAACAAAACCATCCCAGATCTCAGATCAGCCTAGGTGTTTGTATCTTACTGCCTGCTGTGACACCAAATGAGTGCACTTGCTCAGAGCCTTCAACGTCAAATAGCCTGGAATTATTTGTAGGAATTACATCTCTTGATCGCCTCTAGGAGAATCATCTAAGCACCTCTCTACAAGCAAATTTGCTTTGGAGGAAGGAGGCAGTTTCCCACATCCAAGGAAAAACATATTGCGATTAATATAGGCCACACGTGATATACGCACCATCTGAAAAAAAACAAAAAAAAAAAAAAAAAAAACACAAGGCAACAGGGCTGATCAGGAAGAAGGACAAGTCCTGCTGTTTGCAGCCCACAGCCATATTAGGTTCTAGATACCACAGGCACCAAGTGAGTCTCTCCCCAGCCTCTCCCCTGTGCACAGGCCTCATCACACCAGGATAACCCCAGGGGGTGGCAGGTAGAGAGGGAGAGGCGACGACATGCAAAAGCTGAGTGGAAGGTGGCATACACCAGCCAGAGACTGTGGCGTACACTGTGACATTTACTCCTGCCTACAAGAAACCTGCCAAGTGCTGCACGCAGTCTGCTGTCTCCTTGGCTCTCCTCGGCGCTCAGTCCAGGTGCATTACCTCTCCAGCCCTGGCACTGTCCCTGTCACACAGAAGTCACACTCGTCCCCCATGGTGTGCTAACACTGCGATAGCTCCCAGGAATTTGGGGACAATGCAGTTCTGAGGAGGCAAAAGTAGGAAAAAGATAAGGCAGTGCATTTCTCACCCTCAGAGTGGAACAGCCTTTTATTTCAGTGCCATGAGCTCTTGGCAACCCCATCCCCTTCATAAATCTGCTTCCACAAAGCTAGAGCTAGAAGGCAGAAGGGACTGGGAGCGAGGGGGCTCATTGTGAGCTGCTGTCTCACAAGTGACTCTTCACATGGGCTTACCTAGACAGGTACCTACCTACCTCCTACAGGTACGTGTTTTTGCTGGCTTCTTAGGAAGCAAAGGCAAAAGCTGTTGGAATCAAGCTGTAGACATATATATGATCTGTTAACTGGAGTTTCTGTGTTGCATGGCCTCTATTATCTACTGCCATCATCATCAGGTGGTGGTTTGGCTGTTAACTTCAGAGGACATAAATGTAGTTCCAAAAAGAATATTGTGTGAAAAACACTCTTGATAATACAGCAGTGGGCACAAACCCATTCATTAAATAAAGTAATTAATAGTCACCTAACCTCTTCCCACTCACAAGCGAGTGATTAGATGCCAATTGTAGTGCTTATTGAAAATTACCATAGACAGAAGTGTATATCCTAAATGTCAGTAAATGTGGGCAAGCTCAGCCATGGCTACCCACTGGTGCCCAGGGGAGGACTCAGGGCAGCAGGAGGCAGAGGCTCTGGCTGAAGGAATTCCTACAAGAAGCTGTAGGAAACGGCTGTACCCTGGATACGCCTCTCTGCTCCCACCAACCACAGGAAGGACACAAACACTCCATGGATTTTATATCCTGAAATGGTGGTTACGTTGGGAAAGCAGTGGTGGAGTCAGTTTGTGTATGTTTCCCAGGCCCTTCTGTGGAAGTTGGTGGTGAAAATTCCCACAAACAACAGGTCAGGATCCAGCCTCTCTCTTTATATCTCTGCATAACCCTGTCACTGGACACTCAGGCACTCTCAAATAAGAGTGAGAGGAAAAGGTTACCGATCAATCAAGTATTTCCTTCAGCTGCAGTTCTTTTTCCTACAGGAAGCCCTGGCTTGTGTAAGCCACTCAAGAAGCAAACATCAAAGGACTCCTCTATCACTTAGATAGAGGAGTAATAGACTGTACTTGAACTCTACTCGGTGAAGTGAAACTTCTTAAGCTGAGAGCTGAAGTTAAATTTGTTATTCCTGGCAAACTGCCCAAGAGGAAATGGATCTAGGGCAGAAGTTTGTTTGTTAGATAGTAGAGAAAGATTGACACTTTTATAACATGCCACAAAAGCAGGGGAAATAGAAAGAGTTGCTCAAACTACTGCTTGAGCTAAGATCTACTCTTAATGCTGTAGTGGTTATAAGACCTCTTTTTAGTAATTGGCAAATAATGGAAAGCAGAAAGTAGGAAGTACTCTGAGCAAAGATCCTGCCCATCAGGCCAGTTCAAAAGTAGAGGAGGTAAAATCCTTGTGTAGCATCAGCCACTTTAGGTCTTTGCATACAAGAGTTGTTACTTCAGAAACCGACTCGGATCAAAGATGCTCCTCCACCAAAGACACAAGGTACCGACTTGCTGGTCCTGTCCACACGCAGCACTTCAGAGCACTGTGTGCCCATAGCCTGCCACCCGCTCTGAAAGGAGTCATGCAAGGAGCTCTCAGGTGTTTGATAAAATACACTGCAGCACACAGCTGGGATCCCACTCCAGCACGCTCTCCTGGAGATCTGCTTGCCCACGTACCTAGAGGTACCTCATCACACAGACCCTCTCCCATCCGGTGTCTCCCAAAGGCTCAGTCAAGCTAAGCTCTAGAAAGCCAACAGAAAACCTGGACTTTGGGCAAGCAGCAAGAATGGTTTCACTGCACTGAAATTCTTTACTATGTTTGTCAAAACAACCAACTGCACCTAGCTGTCAGCCACACCTCATGCAAAAACATCACGTGAACTTTGCCCAGTCATCTCCCAGGTGGAGCTCAACTAAGATGCCTTCTCCTAAATAGGAAATCTGCAGTTGCATTTTGATTTTTGAAGTAAAGAGGTTTACCTCTTTATTACCTATTAACAGGAAAAATATTTCATGCTAACATGCATTAACAGTAAAAATATTTCATGGTAACGTGCTATGTTGGGATCTCCTTTACCGTCTATAACTATGTTGTCTATAAGATGCATTAAGACAGAGAATTCAAACTGACAAAACCACACAAAAGCAAAGGCAGTGCATTCACCAAAGATACCAAAAGACTTGATCTTTGCATTTTTTTAATATTTGTTTCCACTTTCACAGATTCACAGATTTCTCTAGGTTGGAAGAGACCTCAAGATCATCGAGTCCAACCTCCGACCTAACACTAAGTACTCCACTAAACCATATCCCTAAGCTCTACATCTAAACGTCTTTTAAAGACCTCCAGGGATGGTGACTCCACCACCTCCCTGGGCAGCCCGTTCCAATGCTTAATAACCCTTTCGGTAAAGAAGTACTTCCTAACATCCAACCTAAAACTCCCCTGTCGCAACTTTCGCCCATTCCCCCTCGTCCTGTCACCAGGCACGTGGGAGAATAGACCAACCCCCACCTCTTTACAGCCTCCTTTCAGGTAACTGTAGAGAGCGATGAGGTCTCCCCTGAGCCTCCTCTTCTCCAGGCTGAACAAGCCCAGCTCCCTCAGCCGCTCCTCATAAGACTTGTTCTCCAGACCCCTCACCAGCTTGGTCGCCCTTCTCTGGACTCTCTCGAGCACCTCCATGTCCTTCCTGTAGCGAGGGGCCCAAAACTGAACACAGTACTCGAGGTGCGGCCTCACCAGAGCCGAGTACAGGGGCACAATCACTTCCCTCGACCTGCTGGCCACACTGCTTCTTATACAGGCCAGGATGCCGTTGGCCTTCTTGGCCACCTGAGCACACTGCTGGCTCATATTCAGCCGACTATCCACCAATACTCCCAGGTCCTTCTCGGCCAGGCAGCTTTCCAGCCACTCATCTCCCAGCCTGTAGCTCTGCTTGGGGTTGTTGCAGCCCAGGTGCAGGACCCGGCACTTGGCCTTGTTGAACTTCATGCAGTTGACCCCAGCCCATCGCTCCAGCCTATCCAGATCCTCCTGCAGAGCCTTCCTGCCCTCGAGCAGATCGACACACGCACTTAGCTTGGTGTCATCTGCAAACTTACTGAGGGTGCACTGGACGCCCTCATCCAGATCATCAATAAAGATATTAAAGAGGACCGGCCCCAGTACCGAGCCCTGGGGGACTCCACTAGTGACCGGCCTCCAGCCAGATTTGACTCCATTCACCACAACTCTCTGGGCCCGGCCATCCAGCCAGTTTCTAACCCAGCGAAGCGTACGCCAGTCCAAGCCCCGAGCAGCCAGTTTCTCGAGGAGAATGTTGTGGGGAACGGTGTCAAAAGCCTTACTGAGGTCAAGGTAGACCACGTCCACAGCCTTTCCCTCATCCACCAAGCGCGTCACTTGGTCATAGAAGGAGACTTGGTCATAGAAGGAGAACTTCATTATGCCTGGAGTGTAGTTTAAAGAGCTGATTGTGTATAGATACAAGAACAACTCCAAGTACAAAGAAGTGTTACTGTGCACATTTAGTGATGCCTCAAACAAAGTTTATTGCACAGATTTTGCAATGTGGAGGAATTATAAATATTGTTATATCTTATTCCTTGGTGGTTTTTTTTCTTTATTATTATTATTATTATTTTATTTGGAAAGGCTTTGCCTGAAGGTTAAACAGTCCCCATGTAATCTATGAATGAAACAGAAAAACCTGCTTAGATATCAGGGCCCACACCTGCCACTCCTCCCAGGCTGCACAAACACTGACAGCTCCCAAAGCACATTTGCCACCAAATCCTTTCCTCCCATGTGGGCAAAACAGACAGATCCAACCACCAGGCCCTCCACAGACACAGAAAGCAGTTTTCAGTTGTTGGACCATGATCGCTGCTTACAGACAGTCCTTATCCTTCTGAAAACAAGCACTCCAAGCATACAGAGGCATCCTGTGAATGAAACGGAGGCCATGAGCTGCCAAACTGACCCACACTGGTTCTGCCATACGCCATAAGAGAGGCTACTTGAACGCTGTCCAAATACATTTCTTGACTGGGCCTTGGCAAGACTGTCTCTTAGGAAGGAAAGATTAATCAGCAGTAATCAGTATGCATTCATCCATGATTAAGTGCATTTGCTATTGAACAAATATAATAAAATAGCAAATAACTCATGAATGATATTTATATTATAAAAAGATAAGGGAGGAAAGAAGGGAAGGAAGGGAAGGAAGGGAGGAAGGAAGGAAGGGAGGAAAGAGAGAAAGAAAGAGAAAGAGAGAAAGAGAGAGAGAGAAAGAGAGAAAAGAGAAAGAGAGAAAGAAAGAAAAAGAGAGAGAGAAAGAGAGAGAGAAAGAGAGAGAAAGAAAGAGAGAGAGAAAGAGAGAAAGAAGAGAGAAAGAGAGAAAGAGACAGAGAGAGAAAGAGAGAGAGAGAAGGAAAGAGAGAGAAAGACAGAAAGACAGAAAGACAGACAGACAGACAGAAAGAAAGAAAGAAAGAAAGAAAGAAAGAAAGAAAGAAAGAAAACCCTAAAGAGAAGCAGGAGGAAAGCATGAAATCATGTTTTGGCTTCTTGCACAAGAACTACAGAATAAATCATATGCTGTTGATACATCGCTTTAAGATTCTCACCCAATAGCTGTTATGATCAAATCTATAGCAACTCCATATGTAAACAACAAGGAACGGGGCTGCTGGAAACTGTTTGGTTCTTCAAAGCCAAAATAACTATAGGCAGGTAACAACTTTACCTTTAAATTAACACTTTTAGCTAATTGGGCTGCCACTTTTCCAGCTGCAAATCACTAAAGCATTTGCCTCCTAAATTCAGGGAAAAAGTCTCCAGAGACCATGAGTCAGTGAATGAAAACTGGTTTGGGTCCCATGGCAAAGAAAGCACTTTGCATTCAAAAATAGATATATTTCTTGTGGGAAAAAACAGCCCAGCTCCTTCCTCTCCCATAGATAATGCAAAATGTCAGGCACCTCCCACCCTCCTGTCCCAGGAGATCAATAGTGTTGCAATGATTATTTTGTTTTGATTTGTGTTGTTTTTCCTTAAAGGTTAGCTCACTTCTAATTGCAAATTGTGACCCAACAGCCACCAAATCCAGCTCCCTGCTTATGGGAGGATGAGGCATGGGACAGCAGGGTGCCACTCGTGTTGAACTGCTACGGCTGCAGAAAGCAGCAGGCTTTGGACACTTGGAAGAGACAAAGCTGAGATGGGAAGGCCAGGCTGGGCGACGGGGAACGGCTGGGTGCAGGGAAGCGGGTAGTACCTGTGTCCAGTGCACAGCAGCAAGGGGCTCCAAAGGGACTGGGAGGGGATGGCATGCTGGGAAAACCTACCTGCACGCTTGTGTTTGCATTTACACAGCAACAAGCCTGTAGGATTCATCTCCTACACTGAGAGCACATCCTAAAGGTTGGGGGCTGTACAGAGGAGCAGTGTATGGTGCTGAACCTCAGAGATAACATTCAAAGTTATGGCATGTCCTACCATTTTAAGTCAAGGCTTGCAAGCAGCAGGTTCAGTGACTCCAGCATAAGGACGCCTGCAAGTCCCACGCCGTAGCAGCTCCAGGGGTGCAGCAGAGCCACAGTGCTTGCCTTCCAGCTGCTGCACAGGTGAGCCTGAGCCCTGCCAGAAAACTGCAGTCCCAGCACGGTCAAGCAGAGGATCTAAGACAGTCACACAGCATCGCTGCAACACCGCCGTGTCATGCCACAGCAGTGCAGCCTCATGTAAAACCACAGCTTATCTGGAGTCTTGGTAACTCGTGCCATTAATCCTCAGCCTTCTGGGGCCTCTCAGCTCTGCCCTCTCCACCTGTACTGCCATTGTGCCACGTTTGCAGGCAGCGGGGCCAGGCACGCGAGTGTGGAAAGATGTGAGGACGCTCCCTAGAAGTTCCTCTGCTCTATTGTTCTCATTTCACTGGATAATTTCTACATCATCTACATTCCATCTACATGGAAAAAATAAAATAAAATAGACTAAAACTCCCAGACAGGCAGTTAAACTGAACTCTAGGCTGTGTGCTACCACTACTGGCTAGGCTAAGTTCTCACAGTCCTAGGGGAGTTAGGAAAAGGGGGAGTAAATATCACAAGGGATGGCTTTGCTTACTCACATCATTGGCATAGGCACACTTGTTTACGTTGGATTGGCCTCATCTAAACTTTGCTGGAGGTTGACCATAATATTTACAAGCTAAAAGAACAATTATGTAGCTGAGAGCAGCTAAATGGAACAAAACAAAACCAGAGAGGCAGAAATCATGTCATTTGCAAAAGTCAGAAAAACAAACTGAGCCATCAGACCACACATCTTCCCCACTCTATATAAATTTACACCGTGGCACAATTTGTGCTGCTTTACTGCAGTATGGATGTTCTTTGAGTTTATAAACACTTATGGTGCTTATATTCTCCATGTTCTGATCTGTACCATATAAATTTATATGAAAGGATATTTCCTATGCCTCATCTGTTTGTTTACAGAGTCCACCTTTAAAAGACCGATAGTTTTTCCTCCGGGGCCTGTTTACAATCTGCACCTGTGATGCTTTCTTCAATTCGAATCTCATGGGCTGTATTTATTACATAACTGTTTTCCCTCTTTTAGACACTATTAATCATCCCTCTGCCAAGATCTTCTTCCCACACCAGGCTTTACTGTACATTCCTTGCATTTTCATACCATGATGTCAGTCCAGAGTTGGAACAAAGATAAGAATGGCTCATGATTTTCCTTCAAATGATCCCTTTTCTTCAAAGCTATATATAAAATAAAAACCTAATATCCACCATGGAATTCGGGGGGGGGCCAGGCCTGGGGATTTACGGTCCTCTCATATTCCGTATCCTTATTTCCTGAAAACTAAGAGAACATATGCAAAATGATTTTGGAAAAATGATTGTAGGAATACAGAGAGCACAGCAAGCACAGCATGGCTTTCTAATCAATGGTAAAGCAACTAGGCAAATATGTAAATTACATCTGCAAATGTTTTGAAAATAGTTTGTCAACTATGCTTGAAAAATTATGAAAATCTTTCACACTTCCGAATGTTTGGAAAAGTGAGACTGTTGCATACATTTAACACTTTTTTGCTATTGTGAATGATTTTTTATGTTTTAGAATAGCAAGAAGAAAGAATGCTGAGACAAGTTCCATTCATTTGCATGTTTCAGAGATAGGATGGACTCTGAATTTTTAATTATGAACTTCGCTTTATGAAAGCAAAAAAAAAAAAAAAAAACAACAATAATCTGGCAAATCACTGTTCTGGGGCAAACACTCATCCTACTGTGGTTTTCTTTGGCCTGAGTACCCCAAGTAGGTCGCTTCCAACTAAGTTATAACACTCACATTATAAAGTGTAAAGACTCCACATAACGTCATAGCAGCATATCAGAAGAGCAGTGCTGTAACATGCCTGGCTGTCAAATCTCAGCCTATAAAAATACCTAGGCAGCTCTGCTCTCTTGGAGCAAAGAAGAGAGCTGCTCAGGCAGAACAGTATTTGTTTTATTGACAGATTTTACTGTTATCTGTTATCCACCAGTGGGCTCCATTTGCAGTTTTCATCACAGAGTAATTGCTTATTAGAGACATTAGCAGGTTGTTTATTTGAAAACTATTATGCTAATAAGGAGCAATCATATTAGCAAGGTGTGCTCTGTACAACTTTATTTGTTTATCCTCAGGGACTAAACTTCTGAAAACCCATACCTTTTGTTCCATACTGAAGGATTTGAAAGTAAAACATCTGATATTTTTCTGTTTGAGAAATTCGTCCAATAATAATCAGTAGTTTTATTGCCATCGTAAATAACAGGAGCTGTCTCTGACAGGAAGATATTCCTAGCATTGAAGGCCATTCTGTACACAACCATTTACTTTCTAAGCAGCCTGGAAAAATTACGTTGTTGCTGTATTTGCATAATTTCTTATTATAAATGTTACCATAGTTATAATGTACCAACTTGAGCACATTATTAAGCCCAAAGGAAAGGAAGAAACTAATAGTAGCATAACATCTAAGGCTCCAGGAAAGCACCTGTTTCTCTTATCCTTTGAGCCTCAGGGGGTTTCTGACCTCAGACTCACCAACAAACTCCACTATGAAAGCCTAGATTGGGTTAGTTATATTTACACATCCCAAGATGGCTAACAAACCAAGAAATGCTCACAGCACATTTGCAGTCTTGCAAGAAAATACATTCACCATTGGCACAGCTTAAAGTTTTTGCCATGCTGTTGCTGTTTATTATTTTATTGTGCTGGGGGTTTATTTGTACTGTACACAGCGTAACTTTCAGGCAAAAAAATAAGAAAACGGTCTTGCAACGGGTAGTGCCCACAAGCACAGCAGAGCTGCAGCAATTCCAACCTGACTGCATGCCAAAGCAGCTACACTTATTATTATTTATATTGCACTAGCACACAGATCCAAATTTGGGATCAGAGCCCAGTACTACTAGGCGTAATGTAAACACGTAGGTGAAGAGCCTCCTGACCTAAGCAACGCATAATCTAAAATGACAACAAAACACAGGAGAGAAAGAAAGAAAAGGAGAAAGAGGGAAAGAGCGAAAGAGAGAAAGAAAGCAAAATGCAGAGCAAGGGAAGAGAAGGAAGAGAGAACGTGTATGGGGACTAACCACACACCACTCGGCTCACCTCCTGCCTGCCTGTTAGCTTTGGCAGTAAGCGAGCGTAGGATGAGGTCTGGATTAAGTAATCAGACAAGTCCCTGTAAAAATGGAAACAGAATAGGCTGGATTTTGTTATGCAAACACATACACATTAAGCACTCAAAGTATCACGGTGTATTTCCTATCTCCCTGTTTCTATATACATACAGACCTGCATGTGTGCTCGCATATGACTCGTGATACAGTGAAGCCCATTTAGATCTTACTGCAGTATAAGCAAAACACTGAAAAGGGAGGTAACAATGCAGGGAATCAGACATGTTGCATCACAATTGCGTGTGTCTATGGGCTGGAGTCCAAAGCCAGCAATCCGGGTATATTTTGGAAATTCTTAAACCTGAAGTTGGGTAAACACACCTAGATAACTACCTGAACTTTCATATCACTGCCTTCAGAGGAGAAACAAGGAGCAGACATAGATGAATTCTCACAACATAGTCAAAGGTATTCATGCGGGAGACTTTAACACAGTAACAGCAAAGGAAAAAGAAATACATAAAAGGCTTAGTGCTTTGTTCTGAAGTTTCAGCCACTCTTCAGGAAAGAGACCTATCACTTTACATAATACTTTACAAATCAATGCTTGCTTCAAAACATGTCTATTAACAGCAAGACTTGCAGATCTGGCAGTCTCCCAGTCCAAGCGCTTCCTCTGTGCCAGAGAAGTCTCTCTGAGTAAAGGCTGCTTTACTTTACAGTGAGTCCAAAAAGCTGCTCGAAGTGAAAGCTCAGCTAAAACCCAGGCAGTGGGTGCCCTCGCAGCCAGCCCCTGCTCTGCCAGGCACTCAGCCCCCTGCTATGCCAGGGGAGGCACTTCTGTGCTGAAGGACTACCCCACAGCTGGAGCCTCAGGACAAAAGCCAGTTATAGACAGCCGAGAGCACACAAGAGCATGTAGATGCCCTGGAGTTTGCAGGCTGTGCTGTTCCACCCCGCCAAAGCACCAGGGTGGCAGCCCCACAGGCTCCAAGCTCTCCCCTCAGATGCTTACATCACCCGGCAGAAATCCTTCAGAGATGGAAAGAGGGCTAGATATTTAAGAGGGGTGTTTATTTTTCTGGAATAGCATATGCAGTCAGCTGCACATTCTCTTCATCACAAAGTCTGGTAATCTGAACATCCCTTAGCCGGTGTCCTGTGTCTCTGGTCCCTCTTGATCTTCTTAAAAAAAAATAAAAATAAAAAAAAAAAGAAAGAACACACTGCCACTTTATAGTGCTCTTACAAGCACAGTCTTGTTTGTCAGCACTTAGTGGGAGTACAGAATGGCTTTGTGAAGAGCTATCTGTTCCAGCAGGTTTATATTTGAAGGTGACAGTAATGAATGGGATCAGCCTGTTCCGTGTTAGCAAGAGGCGAGGCTCAGGCTGAGACAGGCAGGGCGCTGAGGCAGATTTGTGTCCATTTGGGCTCCAGCACTGCAGCTTTAAAGCCCTTCTCTTGGACTCACCCTCGCTCCAGGTTGTTGCTAAGGGAACCAGCATTTGAGGATTTGTTTTGTTCCTCCATCCATAACGCACTGACAAGCTCTGCTTGTGTCCGAACTTCGAGGGAGAGCCGTACCGGCTGCACGCACAAATGACTACAAGTGAAAACATACCAGCGATGCCACAACAGACAGGAACAGATGAGCTGAGACTTCACAGCGTGCTCAGAAACACCTACAGGTGGGAGGCAAAGCCAAGCCTGGGCAGCTCCAACCACCCGCGCTCCACCCACCAGCACCACCTTGGGTGGCCGGGGCACCCGTCCCGCCGCTCTCGCAGGTCCCTCCTTGCCAAGGCAGCAGGGTACTGACAACCCCCATCTGTTCCTCTGCTCCGTCTGCCCATCTGCTGGTTGTAAGGGCAGTGTTCCACATGAGACAGGCTTGGTCTGACTGGGATGTCCAGGGTGTGGAGGGAAAGCATAGCACGATGTATCTGCACAACCACCGCTATGAACCATCAGGGCATTTCAAAATCACCATTTTCTCTTTTACCCAGTAAGTCTTCCACAGCATGCATTGCTGAAAAATAACTCTTCCTCTCTTCCGCACTTCAGAATTTATTTTTTCTTCCCTTTTTTCTTTGTCTATGTCAGTTCTAGCATTCAGCAAGAACGCCCCAGGATCAGAGCAGGTGGGGATTTTTCTAGCCATTACACTGGACTAAGCTCTGTAGGGCATCCCCCAACCTCGTTTCAGGGTTGGCTTTCCTGCTCTGCCTCCCTCCCTGGCATCAACTCAGCCGCAGTGTTTGGGTTATGCACTGGATACAGAATTAGTCCTCCATTCTGCTGCTCCTGCAGCTCCATTCATTTCCCACTGAGTACTTGGAAATAGCATTATATGTGTGTGTATACATTCATACACGCACACGCACATAAAACAGAGCTCTCGAGAGTTCGCATCCTGGGAGGAAGCCAGCATTGATTTCTTTAAACTCCGAGTGACTCCTGACTTATGAAGGAGGTCATGTGTCTAAGAAACAGCAGTGGAAATTTGTCTTTCAGTGTTTCCTCTTATCACTCATCAAGGTTCTGGAGTACATTCACATCTCTGTAAGGGCCCTGAAGAAGCTTTACTGAAAAGCCTTTTTCCCCATTAGCAAATCTGTGAAATTGTCTGAGAGACTGACATATGGGAATACAGACAGATGCATCACATTCGTTGATCCTTGCTACCCAGCTTCCTAGCTGTGGCGCTTAGCTCTCATGCAGCATCACTAAGCATTAAAGCCTTGATATTTTATCCATTCTTACACTTGTCACAATGCAGAATTAGTCTTAATATTTTTAAACAAACTTGTGAGCTCACTGGAGGGAAAAGTAATTTGGCAAAGGTGAGACACGACCGCCTGGGTGATGGCTGACCCACCGATGTTGGTGAGGAGCTCAGGAAGCGCACGCACTGCAAACCTGCAAACGTGTTGTTAACGTCCAGGGAAAAAGCCTGCTGCCATAAATCACCTTGTCTAGGAAAATACTCTGAAATGACAGTAACATTCTCTATATTTGGAAGATAAACTTCAGTTTCTTCAGCCTCCTTCAAACTTTATCACAAACACAAAGGAAAGGGAAAGAGAACAAGAAAGCAAGCTACCTGAGAAGCCGTTTATTTTCATCTGCCTGGACCTCAAGAATATAATTCACCCAGTTTTTCTTCAGCACCATTCCCCTTCCTGGAGATATCACACCTAAGAAATAAAGTATTGAATTAAAGTGAATGTAGACACTCTCCTGGGACAGAGAAGTCCTTTGCCCTGTGCGTTGAGAACAAAAGGACAGGAACAGGGAACAGGAACCTATGCGTTCAGTGGGTATTGGCACACAGAAACTCGGAAGAGGTGGCTTCCACTTTCTGTGCTTATCCTACTGCCTTTAAATGTCGACGTGTCAGAGCAGGTGGCTGCTTATCGTGTCGTACCAAACGTCTGAGGCTCATGAGTGAGAGCTGTGTGTTTGTCTCTGAGGCTGGCTTTGAATGCTGCGTCCTGAATGTCCCTGGGGCAGCCTCTGGTCACATCTCTGCAAACACCTGCAGGAGAAGTCCTGGCCCCTGCAGAAACTCCTGCAAACAGAACCTCTCAGACAGCAACACCCACAAGTGAGTGTATTATAAACAGTAAAGAAACCCTGAATGGCTCTTTTCTACTCAAAATTAAGGCTGTCGTCAAGTGATTTCATTTCCCCGGAACACTGTATAGTAAAAAATAAATTGCATGTAAAGAGCATGTGACTGGGAACGGAGAGATGCCTCTCGTTGTAGGCTCTCATTTGCCCTTTATCACACTGTTTTGCTTCATCTTCTATAAATAGATTGCATGCAGTGCTTTTCCTTTTGGCCTCATAACCACAAACTGGATCTTCACTGGCTTTGGGGAGTCTGAAGAAAATCTGCAGAGAATGCTACAACCGTATTTGATAGAAGCTCACAAGTGCATTAATTTCAGAACAGGGCTCAGCCGGCACATTTTAAAATACATAATAATCAGAGCTGGTTGTAATAGATTCATCTCCTGCAGCAGAAATCAGGACTCCAAATAGCTTGGTTTCTGCAATCTGATTTTAGTTACAGTTAGGCTGCAATCTATTTTTAGTAACATACTGTTTCCCTGAGACAGATTCAGCTGCTCATTAGCATTGGGAGCCTTCTCTACAAAAAATATATTGTGAAATTTCCTTTTAGCTCTGACTAGACCTGTCCATTAGAACTCAAACTCAGTTCTGCAAAGATTCCTGTCCATCTTTTCATTGATGGAAGATACGGACACTGGAAATAAATTTCCCCTTTCCCCTAATTTTTGGGTTAGCACACAGTTTCCATTTAAAAAGGCAGGAAAATCTGTTAATCTGATATATGAATTAAGTGCTTAAGAAAAAGAAACATAATTTAAAATGAGGTTGAATTAAAAATAGTAAAATACCAGTTGTGTTGAATTTGTGGTGTCATATCACTCAACTACTTTTTTGACACAGAGGCTGGGGGGATTCTCTGCAGTGACTCCTCCAGATGAGATGGGTTAACAGGGGCTTGGCATCTAAACCATTGCTTCTACCAACCGAGCTTTCCAGAAGGAGTTTAATCTGCTTGGTTTCTCATTTCACTGCTGGTCCAGCCCCTGCTGCTGCAATCCACCTGCCTGCTTTTCCATATTAATCAGTATTTTGCAGGCTGTTTTTTCTGTGACACCGTACAGGTAACCTCCAGGCACCCTGACTTCTAGCACTCTGATTTTCAGCATCACAAGAGCCAGCTTGGGTCAGTCCAAGGGTCCCCTTAGTCTCCCTCCAACAGGAGATCTTGTAACCAGCTGAGACTATGGTGTTTAATAGCTATGAACTCCTATTCTCCAGATGCGCTTACTTGTGCTTATGATGTCTTAAAGTTGCACGCGGCAAGCAGAAGAGATTTACTTTAGCTCTACCCTAGGGCTGATGAAAAATGCCTCCCACTGCAGCACACTGACAAGCATCAGCAGATGGTGGTCCTGACACAGAGCAACCTCTTGAGCCATGGTCCTGAGAAATGTAGCTCCTTATTTTGCCTCAAATTCTGGAGTAAAAGATAAACTCACTTCTGTACAATATTTGCTTTACTGAAGATGAACCCTACCAGCTGTCCAAAGGAGCTAATTCCAAAAATGGCAAGTATCAGAGTTCAGATGTGCCATTTGACAAATTTGGTGCTTGCTGTGTTTGGTTTTGTTTTTTAATTCTTCATCTACTACTAATGATGTAGTATGTTAGAAATTTTGCTCACTTCAATTATTATCAAGGTAGTCAACCTACTGGAGTGGATTTCTGTCTATGCCTGCCTAGAATTTCAAGCTCTAAAACATCCTTGACAGTTTGAGCATTACAGATGTAAAATTTGAAGAGAGTTACTCTTAATTTGCTTGAATTCCCAAACAAACAAATACATTTAAATACAATTCTCTGGAAAGATATTTTTTTCCCTGAAAAACAGTTATTTTTGGTTACGTTCAACCACTGTTTTCATGCACAAGAACAATAATAAATCCCACTTCACTTTAAAGTATGAATGCAATCTTAACTATTAATTGTGGTGCTGTTAAAACAAACAAACAAACACCACTGAAATGGGTAAGAAAATCGCTCAGAGCGATTGACAAAACCTTTTCACAAACCAGTGCAACTTCTCCAATCCATACATATTTACACACAGAGCTTTCAAATATAGGAATATGTTTGATTTTGGAAATGAAGTCAATTGGAAATACATCATTTCCTGATGTAAGGGATGTTGTCTTCATAGATTTTCACTGAAATCACACTAGCTGATCCAAAATTCGTAAACCCCTTCTTGTAACTAACCTTGACCCTTCAACCCTGAAAGGTTTCACGACTAATTGCCTGAGCCAGGCACTTGCTTGAGGGAAAGGTCTTCAAATGATGGGTTTCAAAGAAAAACAGAGATCATTTTATATCAAACACTAGCACGCTTGCAGGCTATGGCATCCTCCTGCTTTGAATTTGCCTTATTTTGACTGCCTTCATCTTAACTGATGTTATTTCAACAGGAATTTGGGTGCTTAGCTTCCCTGTGATGGTATCTGTAGTAGCACCACAAACGGCCCTGCATTCTTCGCATATTTGATGGCATGCATCAGCCCAGTGTGGAACAAAAGCTCTTGTTTTGGACACATCACTGCAGACTGTTGCCTGATCCAAACTGTCTGCTTCCTTCTGAACTCTTAAACAGAAATGACAGATCATTCTGTAGTTTTTAACAGATCTAGACTCAGAAATCTTATCTGACATTGCCTAAATTTGAACTGCATTCTGCATCCGGTTTTATTTTATTCTTTAATTTACATCACAGCACTAAACAGCATAGCACCAAAAAGACAATGAAAATTTAAACATAAGCTCTAGCTGGGGAGGATTTTACTTGCAAAAGAATCTGAATATATGCAATTAGCCAAAGCCGAGGTGTTATTTGAAGAACTGTTGCAAATGCTAATTAGGAATCCACATACACAGCAACTGCATAAAACAGCTTCATTTGCAATGTCTGGATATTAAATATGGCCTAGCTGTTCACAGCTTGCAGTCTTCCATGCAAAGAAATAGCATCTCTTACCTCCCATACACAAGCTGCAATGCTGGCTGCAGTGGGGTAGGGGACAGGTTATCCTCCAGATATTCCTTGACACAGACAAGCAAGGAATGGAAATGTGAAAATCTTAGATGCAGCCTTGGTTGCTTTCCCTACTTGCCAGGCCAAGAGGATTGTTAGGAACAGAGAGTAACAACTCTATTTTGAAAAGTAAATGAATAAATTTAATCCCCACATACCTCAACTATTAAGGCAAAACATTCCTACTCAGGAGAAAAAAGATCTTCGAAAAAGAAATCAGATAGGGACACTGAAAGGACATCTAGTCCATCCCAGGTCCCGAAGTAGGAACAAGTTTCTCCACGTCATTCTTGAGAGATATTTCTCTAACCTGTTCTTGATTGACTATCAGGGATTTCATAATCACCCCTAGTTCTCCTTTCCAGTGCATTGCTGCCCCTGCTTTTGGACAGGCTTTTTTTCCCCTCATCTTCTTCTACTTTTCTTTTTTTTTTTCCCTGTCTTCTTTGAATCTCTTCTGCTGCAATTTAGTTCTAATATTTCTTGTTCCATCTACCACAGAGCTTTTACTCTCTGCAAACAACACACGGCTCTTCCTTAGAGCAGCCTTTTCTGTATTTGAAGAGTCTTGCAATGTCTCCTCTGGTCTTTTATTCTTTAAACAAGCCAGGTAGTTTCAGTCCCCATTCTAGGCTTGTTTTCTAGTTGTTTGATCATTTACTCTTTGGAGCCTCTCCAATCAATCCACATCACTCTCAAAGCTACCATTCATCTTGGGATGTCCTCCTGGGACATTATTACCACGTATGAAGCCATGTTTTCCCATTCAGGTTTTAAAACGACCTCTATTAAGCTGAGGGTTGCGTCTTCAGTGCACAGTTAACTTGAGTTATTTGTGCTTGAGTTAATATCTCCCCAGTCACCCTCACGTCACAGTCACAAGAACAGAGAAGTGGAAGGAATCTCAGGAAATCATCTCGTCCAAACCCCACCTCTGAGGTGCAATCAAGTGCCATATATCTACACTGCTTTTAAAAGACTCCAGCAACAAAGTCTTCATGACCTCCCTTGGCAGTCTTTAGATTAGAAGTTTTAAATCCCCATTTGCTGTTTCATCCCAGGGATGTTTCGGTCGGTTGTGTGCTCACCATACCATGTTTTCATGATAAAAACATAATTTGTGCATGAGAACATCATGTAGGACTGTATCCTAGCTGTCTTTGAAAAAAAGGTTCCACCAAATCTACTAGACCAGTCACACACAGTGGCACCATGGTAGTTATCTATCATATTCGTGAGGACAATACAGATTTTAAAGTATCAGCTAATAATTTAGACCGTTACCCATTTTTGATAGTGAATAAGCATTAGCTTTCTGTAAATTCTCCATGACATCCTTCCTCTCAGATTCCCCTGCATTTTCAAGCACAGATAATACATTTGGCTTCTTGACATCATCAGGAGAGTTACTCATCTTCCAATTTTCTTAAAGATAATGGCAGATAGCTTAGCATTTGCAATTTTTTCATATTCTAGGATATAGTATCAAGTCCTGCTGACTTGCATAATCTGTCTTATCTGTCAAGTACACCTGACCTGTTCCTTTTTATTTCTGTCTGTTTTTTGTTAAAATTAACTGCATTAAGCATCTGGTCACAATTCATCTTTTCTTTGGTGGCTGAAGGGAGAAAGACATCGAATACCTTTGCCTAGGTCACCTATTATTCGCTCATTTCCTCATTAAGTAATAAACACCTACTTTCCTCTACTTGATTACTCAGGTATGTCCTTGCTATCCTTCCTGCCTTAGTAACTGCAATTTTGTTTTAGCCTGAGCTTTCTGACTTTTACCTACACATCCATGAATCTGTCCTATCAGTCCTTGGCAAGTAGAAATGCACATTCTCCCCCCTCCAGTGTTGTAAGTCATGCTCATCTCTCACTTTTGGGGATTGTTAGCTGAATGCTCATCTCTCACTCTTTGGGATCATTAGCTGAGAGCGGCTGCGCTGCAAAATAACACTTGCATTGCACAGAGGGATTGGATTACTGCACAGAATAACTGTGTTAGCAGCTGTCAAACTGTGTTAACTCGAGCTGTAGCCTATTTGACCAGACAAGCCAGGCAGCTCAAGCAAAACTACCACCATCCTCATCTCAAAATTTCTGCATTTGGACAAGACTTGAGCTGGGACAAAACTGAAGTCCTGACTCCAGCGTACTGCATAGTCAAGGCAAGTCCAGAGAACACTAGGAAGAGACATTAAGTGAATACATTTCTTCATCTCTATTGAAATAAAACAAAAGCAACAGGCTACACAGCAGGAACAGAGGCCTCGCTGCCCACTCGTATTTCAGCTCTAGTGACAATGAAAAGGATAAGAAAGTTTGATGTTTTCAGGATGCGGTTACTCCCAGGGTTGCTCCTTCTCTGCTTTCACACCAGCTCGCCTGTCCCAGAGGGTGCACAGGAATGCTCTGAGCCCACAGAACATCCTCAATACACCTGCTAATGGAAAAAAAGGTTTCCAGCAAACCCAGATGAAACACTACACACCATGTACTGTAGATAAATAGGATAGATGGGGGTCCTATTTATCTGTTCTACAAATGGAAAACATTGAGAAACTAATGCAAATGGGAACAAGCTCCCAGAAATGTCCTGCACCCATAAATTTACCATCTAAGAGCACAGCAGGCATGATGCTGGTAGTTCTGCGCTTCGTTTAGCTCCTGCAGTCATACAGCTCTACGAGTTTCAGTGGAAAAGAAAATAAAATCCTCCAGTCCTTGGGGAAAAGTCACAGTTTATCTCTAGAAAGCATGAAGCCGCAAATCTGAAAAGATGCCAAAGTTGACAGTTAACTGCCACATACTACTGAAGCCTTTTTTTTCCTCCCTTTTTCTTAAACTCTTTCTTCCCACTCCCAGGCCAGGCTCCAGTTTGGAAGTCACTGAATGAATTCCACAAGTACTACAGTTTGTGCTTTCACAAACAGCTTAAAAGCTGAGCTATCAGATTTCACAGCTCTGTGAAGAGGCTGGAACAACTTCAAAGCACTTCTGAAACATCTACTACTTTATTCTGGAGAGACAATGGCCTCTTCGTAGCTAAGGCTGAAACAATCCTTCCGTTCGAAAGCTGATTTTGACACATGCAGTCTCAACTTCAGTAAAATAACACCACCATGTCTGAAATTCACAAGCAAGACATTAGGGCAAGGCAAAAATTACCTGAAAATACTGAAGCAAATCAGTGTTTGAGATCTCAAAGTTTTTAGAGAGATTATGTGATCTTGGCAGGCTGCATCTCAAAAGCAGGGTGAATTCAGAATCCTAAATTTGCTTTCATGTGCTAGTCCTGGTGGAAAGCAGGTGTTTTTGACAAGTTTTTTTAGTTACTGAATGTGGCTCAGTTTTACACTATCAGAACTAAATCATCTTTAATTTTTCTCTTGACTTTAGATAAATTTTAGAGACAAATACATTCAGCCCTGAATTTATAATGCTTCATAAAACCTTCCTATCCTGAATTATTTCAGATAGCCAATAGCCATTTTTTAAACAAACATCATTTTCTCATTTGATACTGCAGGAATTCTCTACACTTTCATAACTTCTTGCCTACAGAAAACATGCAAGATTTTATACACTCTTTACCAATCAATCTACAATCAAAACCTTCCACCCAATCTCAAGAATGGTTGCAAATGTCTTTTCCCATAAAGACAAGGGCAGGCTAAAGAAATGTATGTTTACTAGGAATAGCAAATTGAAATAAGAAATAGGAATAATAATAATAATTTAAAAAAAAAACAACAGATATTTATATCAAGAGCAGTGAAACTGACTAAGCAAATACTGTACTGAGAGTACCCTTCTAAGCTCCAGGTCAATGGAAAATTTTGATTTACAACTGTATCATGTGTAACAGAGCTGCTACAATTCCAAACATGACAACTGGGTGACACGTGTCATTTCCCATGTTCTTATATGTCCTAGTATTTCAGTTATTAAATGACAAGCTAGGAAACAGTAATACACCGATCAGTGACAATAAAGCTGGTGAAAGGATAGTCAAAATTTATCAAAGTGCAATGGGAGCTATAGGAAGGAAAAAACGTTAGCTGTGCTGATGTCTAGGAAAAAGAAACAACTTGAGAATTCTAAGCAAGGACAAAATGAAACACTAGATTCATTCAGGAGGCAGGATGGCATGTACTTGTATGATACTTGATAGAAAAGTTTATGTGAAAAGGACAGGAAAGGCCAGCTGAAAGCAAGGCAGTCTAATGCTTCACCATCCCCTCTCCCTCCTCCTAGGAACCTCGTGGAACAAACTGCACACAAAAAAGAAGATAAACTCCACACTGCTGATTAATCATAGCTCTCGTTGCTAAAGAATCAGAGACAATAGCAAAGTTTCCACTGAGTTTATCAGGAAGAGGAATTTACCCTGACTACTTAATCCCCTTATCCTCTTGATCTGGTGCTTTGCATCTGTACTACTGCTATCCAGTCCCTGGGAGACAAACTGTTCACGTGGCTCACCCTCTGCCACCATCCTCCTCAGAGCACTTATCTCACCTGTTTCATTCACAAAAAAATGACGGGAAAAGACATTTCAACTAAATTAGCAGCTGGCTTTATCAACTCACGCTGGTCTTCACCTGTGGAGCTGGACGAGGTGACAATGTTGAAGAATATGCCCTGCTCTGTCATTCCCATCTGTGACAGACATAACTCTATTAACGAACTTCAGGTAGATTATGAAAAGTGTGGAAACTGCCTCTCAGAGCCTCAGCCTTTAAGCCACTTAAAAGGCATGAGCTGTTCTTAGATGACACTACTAAATTGGGGAATCTGTCTCCAGTACTGAATGCAAAGCTGATAAGCCCAACATCCAGTTTCTCTCTTCCCACTTCCTTTCCAATAATCTCATCATGTAACCTTTATTTTTTCCTAGTTTCAAATGCTACAAATTATACTTCAAGCTGAACTCCCCAAGCACTGTATAGCCAATAATTAGCTCAGTGTTCTGTTAGGGGTCCCAAAGTCACAAAATTCAAAGGCAAAGCAGAAGAAGAGACTTTGATGGAAATATAGTTTACTTTCCCTAATGACTCCTCAAAAACAAAACAAAACAAAACAAAAACAAAAAAAGTGAGGGGGGAACTTTCTTGAGCTAGCACTTTAAAAATAAAGAAACAGACTCTGAAAAGATAGCAGGTAATAAAGATAAGCCAGAGTACCGGCTTCAGTTTAAACTTATTTAAATTAGGTATGCTTCCTCTACTCCAAGTAGAGAGTATATTGTTGAGAGAACTTTTTCCCATGAAACCCCTTCCAATCCAGTTCAGATGTAGGCATTATTGTTGAGCCACATTTTTAATGATAATGTTTGGTTTGGCAAGTTTTAGTGTGGTTATCTTGGAAAATAAATATTTCAAGCTATGCTGTTTATTTGATTCCAGTATGTTCCAAATTATTTTGATGAAATTTCAGATGTTGTACGAAGGGAAAGTCATAGCTAGTAAATCACCTGGAAAGCCCCATAAAGGACAGGTACTGAGGGCCTTGCCTTGACAAAGAAACAACAGTAGGTTGCTGATCTGTTGCAAATTGGAAATGCCTACAATAAAAGCAAGGGTTCTTTTTATTGCAAGAAGGAAAGCAAATATATACAGCAGAAAGAATAGTAATATGACCCTACAGCAATGCTCACCATTAAACAGAAGGATCATAACTCTTCAGAGCAGTCAGCACTTAAGTTCATAAAGTTATTGAGGTGGTTCTCACAGCATTCACCTCTCTCTCTTTCTAAAAATTGTTATTTATGTGCATGCATGCACATGTATGTTATGTGGTTTATTAACTTAAAGGCAAGAGTTCATACCAAGCAGGAAAAGAGCTATTTCTTTATCAGCACTATCTCCTTTAAACAGAAAAGAACCGAAAAAAGCACTGCAAATCCTAATAAAATGCAAAGAAGAAAGATTTAAACCCCAAAATGATGCATAGCTTACCCAAATGTGATTTTTTTTGTTTTGTTTAGTTTTAGGTCTGTTGCTCTTTAATGATGTCGTAAGAATGGCTCTATTTTTCCCGAAAATACAAGGGTTTTGCAAATAATTCACAATATCAGAGAATTATATAAATCACTTTTTATAGTTCTGAATGCCTTAAGAAGTTAATTTCAGGAGTGCAGAAGTAGCAGCAAGTGGCTTGGTTCTCAGAAATGCTGCATAACCTCCGATCCCAATGGAGAAGACAGTATCTGTCATTGCCTCACACTTAGGGAAATCGGGCCTATTCTAACACCTGGAAACAAATAATAAGGACACTTTCTATGTCTGTCACATTGAAGTAATTGCTAATGACCTTGTAAAAAATTCACCTGTTTTAAAAACAATACTGCATTGGAAAACTCATAGGTTTGTATTATTTGCACTGTTTTTCGCACAAACGTTCAGATGTATCTCTCCAGCTTCTAAACTGTTCTCAGTGAGAAACACAGACATGAAATACCTCCTTTTCATCTTCCTCCAACACAAATGCTGTCTGCTTAGGAGTTAAGAATAGCAGCAGCAAGCTGATAGGAAAAGTAGGAAGAGGAGAGCATTTGAAAATTGATGCTTAGCTCCACAGCGTTATCAGAATAGGCTGACTGACGACTATGATAACCTTACATACTTTATGGGAAATTTCATTATTTCATTTCTTTCATTACATACAGTATTATAAATATGAACTGGAATTAATATGCAATGACAGCAGGTAACGTAAACATTTGGCCTCAATGTATTTCCTTCTCTAAGCCAGTCTTTTGTATTGCATACATACCCAAAATACTGCACAAGCATTTCAGAGAAATTCTTCAGGTATCATCTAAATAGATGGGTAGATTTATCTGTGTATTTGTCTTTTTCCAGAAGAGAGAGCCCTCAAACCTACCAGCAATACAAAAGGATTGTCTAATTTACTAAGTAGCCTGCTCGCTCAGAAGCAAGGATCACATACTGACTGCATTTACACTGACAGAGATCCAGGATGACTATCACCTTCAGGAAAATAATTCCAAACTTCCCTTGCTTCAACAGAAACTGCTGAACCGTACCCCAATCTCACAGAAATGTGTCTGTTAATGAAATTGAGTCCTGAGTGAATATTTTACACATTTAAAACACAAATAATTGAACGTTTCCTCTAAAAGATACTCCTCTTTAAAAACATCCGCTACAACATGTGCATCACAACTGCAATATAAAGCAAGCCATAATTTGAATCCAAACAAAAAACATCACTTGTAATTCACTATGTAATCCAATTATGAATAAATGCCTACTTAATACAGATGTTAAGGCTGTTGTGGGACAAAAATAGAGTTTTCAAGGATGATTTGTGACTGTTGTTTAGTTTGCAATAGGTGCTGTTTGTACATTTGTTGTTTTTACACACAGATTGATACACACACACTTTGATAGTCACTTTCTGATTCTTCTCCCAGTATGTCCTTCCTTATCTACTACACTACTATCTAATTCATTTTTTCCTTCTTTTTATTTTCCTTTGGATGGCCATAGTGCATTTCCTTTGAGAAAGAAGAAAACAAATGCAAGTAATTTTCACTAACCTTCGCACAGAGAAACACCACCGCTATGGATGCTGTCTTCTGCTACCGTCCAGTCAGGTTCTCTAAACAAGCTGCCCTCTGCCAAGAGACTGAAAAAAAAAAAAAAACATTTTAAAAACAAATTAATTAGCTTCCTATAAATTAAGCTTTTCCTTTCTGCAGTCTTAAAGCTTTTATCTACGTTTTCCTCTTTAACAATAAAATTGATTAAAGTCAAATTGCATTTCTGCAGGCATAGATTTGCTAAAGCTTTTGATACAGCCCATTCCAGATGCAGGAGCCGATATGATAGATCCTGCCTGGGAAGCTGCCACTGACTCCAGACAGTGTTTGAAGTGCAGTTATGCAATGAATGCCTCGATGCCCAGCTACTCAAATTATTTGTTCTTCACAATTACCTGGTTGTTTTGGTACGTGGCTAATTCACACAGATCTGTGCTGGTGGCTGCATATAGAAACTGCACAACTCTTTGGACAAGGCACAGTTTAATATGTGCTGAGAAGTTACTATATACTGACCACAGAAGTGGTCACTGGGAGTAGTTCAAAATGTTTTACAAGAATGCTTTGATGCTATCCAGAGCAGCGCTACTGGCCAGTAGCAAAACTGTAATTACACTAGCTGGATTTGAAAGCCAGGGTTGAATTGCAAGAATTCCCTCCTCAGCTCACCCGTTCCAGAACTTTATCAAGGCCAACGTACTTTTGGAAAGTTCAGTTCCAGCTAAAATGTCAGGCTACAGCTGAAAGCCTCCTGGGCAGTTTTTGTTTTAAAATCTAGGTCACGTCACTCGAAGAGCAGCTGTAGATTTTCCACACAGGTGCAGAGGACGCAGGGATTCTGTATAGACGAGAAGATACGAACACAAAAATGTTTACAAAACTCTAACTGTATGTGGGGAAAAAAAATATTAACACCAATTCATTATAAGCTTTGTCTCTGGCCTTGCTGCCATCTGCGGTGGGGATTTTGTTATGCAGTGAAACAAGAGCAATATACAGCCTTAAACACTGCCTGGAGCACACAAGCCCTGTGTTTATTTCCAGTGACATATTCATAAATTATAAAACCAAAAGAGGACCACTTTGACTGTGTGGGCTGCAGGAATTTACTTAGTCATGACATGTTCTGTCTGCTACTGTGGCCAAGGCAGGCATTCAGGTGCTTGCAGCCAAACGCTCATTTTTTTTACTCAGGTATGTTGCCACTGTACACCTGAACAATGGCCCCATAACTTCCCCCATTGGGGATGAGTGGTTGATTGCACATGCGTGGCTTCCCACTGCTGGAGATGGACTGGGTGCAGCTGCTGCTGGGCTGGGACCTGGTGGCAGAGACCTCACAGCACTGGAGATGCTCCACAGGAAGGGCCGCGGACACTGGTGACCACGGGCTGAGCCCTCTGACAGTGAGGTGCACCTTGCTCCGCAGGCCTCGAGTGCTGCACGGGGTCAGGCAAGGCCGGCGCGGAGAGGATCGACGCTCTGGTGCCAACCGGCTTCAGGTCAGCAGCCAAGCTTCACGCTGGTCATGCAGTGTCCGTGGGCAAAGATCACAGCTGTGGATTGTGCTAAGCTTTTTCCAGTCTTTGCTGGCTACGTTTTTTAACCTGTTGCTTCCCTGTGTAAACACGTCCAAGCTTGAGACTACTGCCTAAATTTCAGCTAAGCTGAATTTTGCTGATTTGAGGAACTGTTACCTCTATTCTCCACCCCCTAAACTGGCTCTAAACCAGGGGATTGAGTGACCGATAATAATACAAGAAGTCCCTATTTGCTTTGTGCCTCATGGCACTGGTTTATGGGAGCTGTGCATGATGTTCTCCCACACAAGCCCACGTGCAGTTCCCGTTACCTAAAACACTGGCAGGGAACCACTCCTTTCCCTTTGCCCCCAAACAAAGAATCCGCACAACACCAAACTCCCTCCTTTGTTTAAGCAGCCTCACTGCAAGCTACACTATTTAAACAACATACAAACACCAATGTCTTAGATTACTTTATATCATATAATTATTTTCAAAATAAGCTGCTGGTCTAGAGAATTATCTTCTTTTAACTCAGTTTACTCTGAAAAATGAATGCTTTTTTCCTACTTTAGGACGTCAGGATACCTTATCATGTTCACATATTTCAGTTCACTCTGCCATACATTACCCTGATTAATTTTGGCAGTGACAAAGTTGTAGAAGGAATTTAAAGTTGTGATCATATGGAAGCATTGTATTTACTGCAGCAAAATCAGCATTGACATTTTAACCCTCGTGACCTTTCTCCTCTGCAGAAGCACAGGAGGTAAAACCTGTATCGGGAGGGGTTTTTTTGAATATTTTGATCATGAACCCTACATGATCAATGAAAATGTGCACAGTCCTACACTTGGAGAGAGAATTTAGTTAAGAGAGGTAACAATTTAACTAAGAGTATTGTAGTACAGCAATAGCACCAAATAGGTATATTAAAGATGGAACTACAGAAGAACACTAAGGCTGTTAAATCAAAGATAGTCGTAAATCTAAATTCGGTTTGTCAATATTACAAACCAAGAATGTAAATGATAGACATAAGAAACCTGACTTGTTTGCTGGGTAAATTTTCCTTAAAAAAATAAAAATAAATAAATAAAAATGCAGAAATACTGAAAGCAACAAAATAGGCAAAGATGACACAGGAGGAATTTGAGTACATTGGACCTGTAATTTATTTCCTTTATTGAGTTTTGTTTCTGGTTTCCTTCTCATTATAGCTATTGAAGTATTTTTTTTAGGGAAGTATTATATCTAATGACAGTTACCTATGTGAATTGTATGTCATTCATGTCTCAACTCTTCTTTTTGAGAATTGGCTTGAACTATTTTCAGACTGAGAGTGCACTTCCAGTAATTTCCCAAAATAACTTCTGGCCATCCCTGGAGCTAGAAGAGCTGCTGATTTCTGCAAAGTGACACAATAAGTGTCTACATAAAGATCAAGTATGAATTTATTAGAGAGAACCTATCTGAATGTCTACTGTGATGTGATCAATCATAGATTCTTCACTGACAAGCTTCTGAAAGTGCTTTCAACCCTGCACACACACACACAAAGGTACTAAGTAGCAAAAATATACTAAGCAAACAACAACCAAACAAAACAGTAAATTCTTAAAGCTGTGATGTTCATCACAGCTCTGCTTGAAAGAGCTAACCTTTTTGGCATCAGTTTATATTGCTGTTATACCTGACAACCATTTTGCTTAAATAACAACACTGCTACGAAAATGGATGAACACACCCACATTACTGTTATCACTGTGTTATTTGCTTATCAAGGATATGTGATGATTTTACAGTGCTGGAAGTTTCATTAGGAAACAATTTCACTGCACTGCCAGCCAGCAAGGTGTTAACAAACACATTGGGTGGAAGAGACTCTGCTCCTAACACGAAGTTCATTCTGGATCTCATCAAAAGAAAGCAGCAAACTCACTTAGCCATTAGTCTTCTAGTTTCTTGCTACTTCTCTTCTAGAACCAGAATAAGCTTAATAGGTTGCTATGATCCACACTGGAAGTTGACAACTTTTGAGTAGTATTGTGACCTATGTGACAGTACTTGAAATTGTACTCATGAAATAATGTTTAGAAAGGAAAAAGAGAGGAAAAGAAGAAATATGTTAGCTCACTTTTTATTTCAGAGGTCTTATTTCCAATGAAATCATGGCATCTAGCTAGTCGGGAACAAAATTACCCAGCCAGACAAAACCACCTGGTATTCCGTCCAGCCATCATTTTCAACCAAAGATAACAGAGAGGACAGAGCCTTTTTAAACCAAACTAATTCTAGACTGTGGAGAAACAGTCTTGTTTCCCCAAAAAATTAATGCTACAAGCTCATCTGCTCCTCATAAAAATCGCAGAGACTGTAGTTGCATGACCCAGTGGCACCAGGCCAATTTCAAGTTAAGAGTTTCGCACTTTTCCTAATTCTTGGGTCATGTAAGTCCAAGTCAATTCAGTGATATTACTCACAGTACGTCTCCAGAAAGCTTTGCTGGTATGTTCTCCTCAATCGGGGACAAGTGTGACTTCCATTAATAGATTACAAAGAAGGTTTTTGAGAAGAACTGCAGACCTGGCTCAAAACACTTACATTCTGGTGGGAACACTTTGACTGTGCAACAGCTAAAAAGAAACACAAGATCGAAGGGGACTGCTGGGATAGAGAATGAGACCTTCCAGCAACCAAGTGATCTGACTGAACAAGATAACACTAAAAAGAACAGAGGAAGCATTAAAGCGGAAATCTGGAGAGAGAAGAAGGGCTGGATAGTACTACTGTTCTGCAACAATGAAGCTCACGTATTCTCTTTACAAGTAATTCTGTGTTACTCAACACTGCAGGAGTTGAGTAGTTCTTATTCTATATTTAATCCTCCTAGCAGCTCTGTGAAGAAGGTAACAATCATCTTCATTTTGCATATGAAAAACTAAGACAACAATATTAACTGGTTTATCCACACTCACAGCGTTTTGGAGGAGGTAAGAACAAACAGCTTGCTCGTGTCTCATTGTTAGCTCTAATTTTAAAAATAACACAGCAGACAGAAGTGTCTTGATCTTTCACATACATGCGTCATGTTCAGATCCTTCCCCTCATCTCTCACCTCAGATGACAACCCTCTGGATTAGCCACATGACTGAGAGACTGGTGATGAGCCAATAGATTACCACACCACTTCACACAGGGAAAGCCTGAAAAAGAATCAGCCCAGGCAAACTCTTTTCTGGCAGGTTTGGGAAAGAGCAGAGTTTCATCTTACCTTTTCCTAGGGGGTGCCCCTTAGGTGGCACTGAGGGTTGGGATGGGAGGAGGGCCATGTTACTGAGGGAAGCCAGCAAGCTCCAGCAACAGGCAGCATTATGGCCATCACAGGCCCACTGAGAAGCAGCTAAAATTAATGCAAAGCATGCTGCTGATAAAGGCACACTGACAGTATGAATGAGATTACTCTGCCATGTAGCTGAGGAAAGCCAGATGATGAGGTAAAACGGCAGGCTAGGCAGGACATCGATGACTTCCTCCTCTGAGGAGGTGAAAGCATTCAGATTCAGTGCACAGGGTCTTCAGACTGCACTGAAGAAAATATAATCAAATTCTAGTTACTGAAAACTTGGGAGTGTATAAAGGTTGCTGGAAGTTACTGAAAACTTGGGTGTACATAAAGGTTGCTGGAAGACACCCTTTTCCTCTCAGGTCAGTCATATCATATTTAAAAGACAAATAACCACCACTTTTTGGCCTTCCATGGGCTGTAGTGTTTGGGATCGAGACTGTGACCATGGTCACCTCATTTCTGTAAACTTTTTAAAAGAAAAACCAACATCTCGTTGTTGATTTCAGAAAATATGGCCAGAGGACAGAAAGAGATGAGTTTGCCTTGCACTCACCTGAGCTGACTGCAGAAAGAATCAGGCTGTGAGAAATTTTGTTGTCCTCAAACTCTTGCATTCCTCAAATTTCCAAACAGTCTAGAAAGAACTGAATCCTTTCTTTTTCAGTTAACGTTCAAAGAAGTGGAAAACCAGCACTATGCTACGCTGAATAAACCTGAAGGGGCAGTATCTCACTGTTGAGGAAAAACTGAGAACACCCTGACATTTCAACATTTTGTTGACAATAAAAGATTCACAGAATAACTGACATTTTACACAGTCTAATTGATAAGTGGTTATTTAAAAAATAAACAAACAAGCAAACAACAAGAAAATGAGAGATAGGAGCTATTATTTCCTAGTTAAACAGGGTGGTGGGCCCTGAGGCCTGCTCCCACTGCTGTCCCTGTACAGGCCAGCTTTAAGCAGCAGGCCGGGATTTCCAGGCCTTCTTCCGCACCAGGAACGTTGCTTCATGACGTTAAATTAAAATTAAAAAATAAAAGTATACAAGAAAGACTGATTTTGTGACTACCACATACAGTATACTTAAAATGCCACAAACCTTTGACTTCTCAAACAGGAACAGAACTGTAAAGAGGAACTTTTCAAAAGTTACTGGCAAATTGTCACAGACGTTATCCTGTATTTTTATCAATTCTGTGGCATCACTGCTGTTGTAATAATTTTTCCCTTTGACATTCTATCCTCCACAAACACAGGAGGCAAGTTCTCCAGTCAGGTCTCATTCCTCCAAATACTCTGTGCTCCATTTTCCATAAATACAAGCAGGGCCTGAGAGCAGCTGAAAAAGCATAAATATATATATATTTTTTCCAGTCACAACACATTATCTCATTGTGATTCAATATCATTTAGCTGCCTACAGATTAACTTGATTTCTCCGAAAAGATGAATTCTATTTGTTTAATCTACAGAGTACATCTACAGAGTACATAAGTTTTATTTCATTTGTTTGCTGCCAATCTGCAAATATAACTGTCAAGTATCCTAATACAGCAGAAATAGGAGGCTGGGGGTCCCAGCAGCCAGAGAGGTACCTACCAAACAGAACCTTTTCATAGGTTGTGCAATGTTGGGGGTATTTCCCAGCAGTTACTTTTGCATGGTTTTTTTTTTTGTTTGTTTGTTTTTTCTTCCATGCATTTTGGTAATGCAAAGCACCGATTTTCAAACCATCTACCAATTCAGATCAGTAGATCAGAACAGCACAGAGCTTCTTACAGAAAACTTACTCTTGGTACAATTTATGAGGCGCACAAGGTGTCCAAGCTCCCCCTCCCTCCAAGAGGCCCATCCATTGCAAGCATAGACAAACATTTGATTATCCCGTTACTGTTATCCCAAATGTAGAACGTGAATGTATTTAAATGAAGAAGTTCTAATAATGTCTGCTTTTTTATTAGTCTCCACCTTATCTTCTCATAGAAGTTTCACATGTTTTTTCAGAACACGTATTTGGAAAGAAGTGTGTGGGGCAGATCGTGGTCCCCCCCATCTCAGCTAGATTTCTCATTTCATCCTTTATGAGAATAGTGTCATATTAGAGGCCCCCAAAAGGAAGAAAAAAGAAAAAAAAAAAAAAGACCTTTTCTACAAACTCAAAGCCCTTATTTTTTTTTTTCCAATTTCCACTCTTTTTCCATTCACCATCCTACAGACTGGATAATTTTATATGGGCATCCGGTACGTTCACAAACAGCTTATTTATGCTATCTTCAAAGTCATAGCAAAATGAAATTATTAAGTAGATAAATACAAGGTGAACTGGACAAGTGTGAATACTGTAACTTTACACCAGTAAACTAGCCGCAAGGCTTGCAGGCCAAAAACATAGGCTTCACCCAAAGATGGGTGGGAGGTCACACAAGAGATGGGCAAAGATTCACTCTCACTTTAAGAGGATAGGTTATTAGTTATTTTCAGTATCACTTCTTCAAGGTAAACTAGCTTAGGTGAATTAAGTCGCAGAACAAAGCATTTTATACATCTATCCAGACTGATTCAATTAACAGTTGATGTGCTGTACTTAAGCTCCTACCAAGTACTAGCTTTGGCTAATCATTTCAAAAGCAAACGTGAAAGCTGTTCATATTGCGCATTAATCTTGGTTATTGCACAGTAGACTTACGTAACTAAAGTACAACGCATATTGAGTTGATAGAACCCATTTAAGCACATACTACTCATTACACAGCCCTTGAGTGTTATAGAGGGCATGAATAAAAGCATCAGCTAAAAGTCAGCTGGTAGCAAGATGGACACGGATGCTTAGTTCTTAAATATGCATAAAGTAAGGCGACAGCACTGTAATATACCTACAAACGTGGCCTGAGTTTCCTTTTTCCTTTCTGAACTTGTACTTCTGCTAGGAGAAAAAAAAAAAAAAAGAAGACTTGACATTTTAAATGCTAATTAAATAGGTTAATATAAAAGGCTAGAAGAATGAAAATTTATCTGGAGCTTGACAACATTTGTGCCAACTCAGCAACAAATTTAGCTTTAACACGGCAATCCTTCCAAAACAAACAAAAAACATCTATCAGCATTGCTAGTACTCCTGCAGACTGCTTCAAACCATTTTTCCAACCCCATTCATTTTCAACCTATAGCACTACTAAATGCATTCGGCATAGATTTTTTTTGGGCGTGGGGGTGGATTGAAGTTGCCCCAGTAAAGGAAGCAGAAAGAAACAAATAATAACCAGCAACTTCCAGTTGAAACCAAAAAACCAACCAACTCCTGAGCATCTGAGTTTGACAAGCTGATGCAGGACAGATCCCATTTTTTCATTTTCCAGCTTAAAGAAATGATCTCTTCTGTGTCAGACAAAACAACAGAATACATAAAGGGATAAGATAGGATAGTACCATGTTGTTGACAAATTTGTACTTTAATTTAAAAGGGTTTGTTTTATAACATCATATTTATTAAAGTCTGGAATTTGTAAGAATAATTATGAAAAAACATCAAGACGATCATTTGGTTACAGATTATTTTTGTTTAAAAATATTATCAAAACATATTTGCTAAACAGGCAGGTATAATTTTACTGAAGGAAAAAACAATCACTAAACCAAAATGTTAACATGCATGTTAACATCATTAATAAGCACTTTTTTGTGGCTGTATGTACTAATGACATGAATGGACAGATCAGCCCATCACAGCAGCACTATCCTCCACCCACTTCTCCAACCAATATAATCACCATTGCCAATTTCTACATTTAAAAAATATATATACTTCATAAATAAAATGTGTTCATAGATCTATCATTGCAAAATAGTTCCGCCTCAATTAAATGTGCTCACTAACGCCTCTTAACATTTAACGGTAGCTTCCAGTACCAACAAATCTGTTTTAGTTATTGCTGGAGCATGCAAGTTATCTGAAACAATGCAAAGAACAATGGCCAGAAAATACTGTTTTATCCAAGGCACTTCAACATCAACACATGCTAATATTTAGCAACCAAATCAAACACTGAGAATTTATGTTAGGATGGAGAAGGCTGTGGGGAAAGTGTTTGACAGGAGTGATTATTTATTTACTTTACTTCTGAACATATGCAGATTAACATTGCAACTAAACCCCATTAAAAAGGATTATAAGATAAAATGAAAATGAGTAACTTCAAATTTTGAGCACTCGTCTGAGGCATGTGGCTTTCTTTATGAAGCAAATGCTATACTCTTACATATTCATGGTTCTTTAGAAAAACACATATTAATGCTCTTCATGAGCAAGGGATAAGCTTCTGTGGATCAACTTGCCCCTTCCTACGTAAACAAGGAGCAATGCCTCACATTTTTCCAATCAGTATCAGCCTCTTTTGGTGGAGACTGTCCTGTCAGCAAAGGCCAAGATTTCCAAAGGCAGCACCCTTGGTAGCCACAGGTCCATCTCAGGCTGCAGCCACAACCATTCAACAACACCCTCAGGTCTGCCAGAATCACTATTCATGCAGTTTTTGCTAGTGATCGGGAATGATTCAAATATTTTAAATATTTTTAAGCTGTAGGATCCTTCTTAACTGAATATTTTGACTTGGCAAGGTCAAAAAGGGGTTATATATGTGCAATGATACGAGCAGATCTAAGGGAACGATCAGCCTCCAAGCAAAAGGCGAGGTGAAAAACAGCTGTGCAATGTCCCCTTCATCTATACTGCGGTCAGAAGAGGACACTGCATTAACCTCAGCCTAACCCCAGACATCATAAACACCTCAGGGGAAAGAAATCCTTTTTTTGAGGATTTGACAGCCATCGTGCAGAGAGGGCTGGTGCATTGAGTGCCTGACTTTTTGTGGTAATAAAAATCCTGTTGAACGTTCCCTGGTCCATAGGGTTGCTTTGCAGAAGCAAGAGGGACGACCAACAGGGACCTGACATGGCTTCATGTTCAGTTATCACTTCAACAACATTTTGCTTTGAGATCCAGGATCTCAACATTTCTCCAGTCCCCAGAAGAATTACGGCTCTGCAAATGCTACACACAAAAGAATTTCATATGCATAGACCCAGAGTAAAGCACAGGAGAAGTCGCAGAAGAATTCTTCCTCATTCTTCCTCTTGCACCGAATTCCAGACAATCATCTGGGCTGTTCTGCAAAAATCTCATGCTGAAGTCTTGCTGTGGCTTCCAGTGGTTTCACTTGCTGCGAATTCTCCTACCGACTTAAGTGGAAGGAGGACTGTATCCTGAAGATTCCCCAGAAAACTGAAATAAGAATTTTAGTGAAATATTCAAGGAAGCGTACTCCCTGCTACACCTAATTACAATATACTTTTTTTTATTCTTAAACTGTGGTGATCCACAGCTGTTCTTAAAAACACAGTGGCAACATCAAAGAAGGCTGGTGGGACAATCCGAAACATGTGAGACAGCTCACCAAGAAAAACAAACAAACAAACAAACTACAGCAGATAAAACAGTATCTAGTTTATTACATATAGAAAGAGATTTCCAGAATTTACAAACACCCACATTTTCATTCCAGGGAAAGAGTTAATTTGAAAAGTTCACCCTTTTTTTGTGTTCATTTTGTTTTGTGGTTTTCTGTTGGTTGTTTTTTTTTTCTTTCCTTTACAATATATACAATGGAAGACTTTGATTTCTTTTTTTTTCTGATTTTTTTGTCAGTTCCTGTGCAATTGATGAATTCAAGTTGACACTTGTAAATACCATGTACAGTAAATTTTGTCTTCATTGTAGTTAATACAGACTATTATTTTACAAGGAGTACAAAATTACTTTTCTTTTGGAAAGAACTCAACTCAACATCAGGGTTATCTTACAACTGATAGTATCAGTAAATATGACTGTACAATCAAGGCCCAGGGACCAATGACTCGTATTATATTATTTTCTGAATTACAATCTTAAAACAAGAATAGTACCCTAACTCTATTCTTAGAAGCCTTGTTTTAAGCAGGTTTCCCACTCTGTTTACAACAGAATATAGTATACCTCAGTTCCACATCAAAAAAGATGTGCTGTAGGAAAAGTTACATTTTAATTAAAAAAGTACATGTATAAATCAAAACCTATGTTAAATATTTAATACTCTTCAACCAACATTAAGTTTTGTATGTAATAATTTACAATGATGATTTGTCATACAGGTTTTCAGCAGCAAATGAAGTTGTGTAAATGTGCTAGTAAAATACCCATTCTCACCATGACATAGTGGTGGGCACATCAGTTCATTGTGGCCAGCTAAGTCCTTATGGTAGAGGATGAAGTAAGAGAGACTCATTGTCCAGGTGTCACAGTGCTTCTGCTTGGCACAACACAGGATGTGCAGCTCAGTCAACTAACTCCTGAGGTTTGTGTAAAGTAAACAAACTGAACTGGATGCATCGTACCCATTTACAGAGGAAGAGGAGGAGGAGGAGGTGAGGTCCTAGTTGTGATAACATGAAACATTTAGAGTCTTGATACCCATGAGTTAAAAGAAGGATTTGCTGAGGTTGTATAGGTCATCAATCTGAAATGGAAAGAGAAAGAAAATTAGCATCATGGGCACTTAAAAAATGTTGCTGCAATCACCACACTACCAGTGCCATTCTCCATTGTTGTGTTTTTGTTTTGTTTTGTTTTTTTGTCTGTTTTGTTTAAAGCATTATCATCCCAACTGAAAACGTTAGCACCTTGATAAATGATGGCATTCACATTTGAACTGTACTGGAGCATCTGAATCCCCAAAAGCATTTCAAACAGATGTTGGCGATAAAATTCCAAGCAGTCAGAAATACACGTAGAATTTGCAAGAGATTCACCTAAGCAGAAACAATTTAAGTGTCTATAATGATTAACCCTGACAAACTTCTGTGATAAAAAAAAAAAAAAAAAAGAAAACCTCAAACCTTTAGCCTGCTGCTGGCATTTTTACCCACTACAAGATCTGGGCCTCCTTGTAGGGCTTCCTGGCCACCCACAAATGCCACGTTTTGCATCCACACGATGGAGCGGGGCTCTCTGTGCCCTTCCGTCTCGCATCCCGCTGGGAACCCCAGGGCAGACCCTTCAGCCCCTGGCAGGACGCGGTTCCCCTGCTGGAGGAACCAGGGCTGGAGTCGCACGGGGGGCACCCCACAGCCCCCATCAGCAGCCAGCCCCCTCCCAGCCCTCAGACCGCAGCGTGCACAAGCCCAGACCGTCCCTCCTCGCCTGCAGCCATACGGAGCCGTACCCACTGGGGCCTGAGTAACACCCCCGTGAAATGAATACTATTTTTGTTTGAGCTGGGGTTAGAGGACTGCCGCCATTTACATTTGGGGAGTTTCACATAGAAACTGATGAAGCAAGACTCAGATTTTACATAAACGTGTGTCTATTTCTATATTTAATATTAACTATGCTCCTGAAAAGATATGTAAATAGCGTATTTTCCTCAGTACAAATAAAGGCTTCCCATAGACACGTTGAAGTATAAAACTGAAAAGACCTCCTGTCCTATATTCTTTAATTGCCCAAGAAACAGAATTTACTTTGTGTGGTCCTTCAAGTGAAAGGAAAGCCTATCCTTGCAAGTGATGTGTGGTATGCTGTGAAAACTCCCCAAAGAATTATCTCACAGATCTCTTATTTACTTTCAACTTTCTTCTGCACTCATGTTGCGATCTACTGGAATGTTCCTACCAGGATATCTATATACAGCTTCGCAGAGCCTTGCAGCTTTCAGCTATGCTGCACCTAAAATTAGCCAGTAATGCCATACTGCATTAATAAAGACTAACGACAAAGAAGAAATGATTTAAATTAAATTGAGGAGTGATGTGTGCATGGAAGTGTGCGTTTCACACCCAGCTGGGGCCCAGCAGGGCTGCAGGAAGAGTTTAGTGACCACGAGCAGGGCCCCAGCCTGACCCTGCATGGACAGGGCAAGACAAAGGAGACAGGTGCTCACCTCATTGGAGCTTATTGTATTAAAGGAATTTTAAATATATAAGCAATAACTTGCAGTGTCACGATTAACTATCGCATCTCTTAACTAGCATTCAGGTAATCTCAACTGAAATATATAATCTAGAAAACAAAATGGTTTATCCAATTCAATTCCTCACCCTTTCAGTCAATGTAGTCCAAGTGCTACTCACAGGCAAGTGAGTAGCATTGGTGGATTGAGAAGTCAGAAAAGCAAAGGAAGAAAGAATAACAAGTCTATCCGAAAAAGAAAACACTTCCTAGAGGAGTTCACTAACAAAATAGTACTGAGGATAATCACAGTTACAGCAACCCAGACACTCGCATATTGAAGTCCTGAGCACATGTCAAAGGAATAGAAAAAAACCAAAACAAAACAAAACCCAGCAGGCTGAAATATCTGGGAGTTTGAGACTTGGGATGACGAAACAGTCACGCAGGGTGTGAACAGGAATGCGCTGTGTTTCATCCAAACTTCAGCTGCAGGTGTGACAAGGGCACAGACCCTGTCTTCAAGCTCGTTATTGCACCTCCATCTGGTATCTTCAGTACAACATGGAAACCTACTTGTCACCCCCTCAACAAAATATGTTGGTTGTTGTTGGTGAAGTATCAAGCAGGAAAAAGAAACTATTGCAACTTAACTGGAAAGTATTACCGGATCAAAACTCAGTCTCCATCAGTTGTTTTAGTCAGTAATGATATTCCAGTCCACAAGTGTCAGTGATCTTGTAAGAAGAACTAGCATCATTAAGGAGTACTCTTTAGAAGTTGTTTTGAAGAATTCCCATTGCTTTCCAAGGTCTAGAAGTCCATTTAAAAACTACTCATTGTTTTGGCCTAACCAGAACCCCCACCACCTTTAGAACTTTAATTAAACAAACAAACAAAAAACTATCCAAAGCTATTCCAGTTCTTGGGGTGGTAATGCACGTGTTTAAAACCTGCTACACATTTTCTACGATTTCAGAAAAACAAGTTATGCTGGAGAAGGAGAAATTTTCTTCTGATTTTGTGAGGGGAAAAAATGAGACACTATGTTATGGACCCTCTGAGACTACTGATTGCAATGATTTGCTTTCAACTCCCCAATTCCTTTTATGAATCTCTTTCCCAAAACACGAACTGTGCCCCCGAGAACAACAACGCCTGCTACTACCACGATTTGTCTAAATGCCCCAAATGCCCAGAAAGCAGCCCTTCTGAGAGTGATGGGTCACTGGAAACTGCCAACCTGTAGGGCTTTGATCCAGGGAATTCTCACTTGTGCACAACTTCTAGCAAAAAGCCCCGTCCTCACTTTTAGAGTACAAATGCTCTTTGTTAGACTCAAAGGAATAGTGCTTAATTTTTTGGCATAATCTCTCCTCAGTGAACGATTACAGTATGTTTCAAGGAGAAAGCACCTTCTACGGCGCTGAAGTCATCAGCTGGATACCCCATTGTTTCTTATCAACAGCCATCAGCATTTCCTTAACAACATATGAAAACAGTGCGGAAGACAAGTGTTTTAATAGAGAGCACAATGACTACAGTGAGCTGAGGTAAGGATCATTAAAACCACTGACATCACCATTGGCAAGCACAGAGAAGGGAAAACCTGTGTTTAATCTATTTCCTATTCACCACAAGCTTTAGCTGGAGTCCCCAATAATGCACTTTGTGGTTGACTTTATGGAAAAGATTAGTGATGCAAGAAAAATGTACTGAAACAAACAAGCATCTTTAAAAGTTACTATAAGGTACCTCTGACAAGTAGTCTCTGCTCAACATCTGTTACAACACACACGCAGATAACACTAATGCACGTTCCAGCTGGCAGCAATTTCAGCTCCAATCTATTAGTCCAGGCAGGATACAACACAACCAACTGGAGTTCCTATTACAGCACAAGGCCCATTCTTAAATCCAGTAACTAAAAATAAGTCGATACCGCATTTTATTTCCATTATGGGGGAGCTGGCGAGGCATACCTAAAGTTCAAATTCTCAAAGAGCAGAGTGTCTAGACAATTTACCAATATATCTTTCCTGAAGTTAACTGAATTTTCATACATAAAGTAGGTGCACTGTTAAAATATACTCACAGTGCACTCCTTACTCCCTCCTTACAATCCACCCTTGTTAAAAGGTACCCAAAGACCAAACGTTTCAACAAATGCAAAAACTCAAGCGATCCTCAAGTAAAAGACTTCAGTTAAAGCTTCTGTGTATTACTAAGGGCCAACAGTGTGTCCTACCCCAAAAACACCGATAGAAATGTCCTTCCACGGGGTCATTCCATTGCAAAAGAAGATAATGTGCAGTAGCTGTTGAAGTTCTGTGATCAATGTGGCAAATAAATGCAACTACTTCATCAGGGATGAACATACTGGGGCAAAGCACAGCTCCCAAACACCCGAGCTGCTCAGTACCCTGTGACAGCTGGACATCCATGGGACAAAATGCTGACAGCAACAGGAAACAGCTCTGAAGGTATCCCTAAAGGCAACAGAGCCAGGGGAATTAAAAGATCACCCCTGTCTGAAGAAACAGTAGATTTTTCTACATCTGCTGCAGGAAGATCATGTCCCAATCCTGCTATCAGCCTTGCTAAACCAAACATATTCTCCAAAACTGTTGCTGTCCCACCAGCATCTTATTTGAAACAACGAGCAAGGAACAAATGCATTTGTTGTTTACTTTGGGATTGTACAATGCATCTTATTCTGTATAGGTTAAAGAGGGCTTTAGTACATAATGAACCCATCTACCTAATACAAAAATAAAAAGGTCGTGAACAAAAGGTCGAAATTAAATAGATAGCCATCATGAAAATACACCAGAAGACTTGTGCACAACTTCACAAGCCCCAGTCAGCACCTGACCTGGGCACCTGTGATCTGCCCAGGTAACAAATTGTGTCTTTAGAAGCCTGACACAAGGTAAACGTGTTAAATAGTGTTGAAAAACTCGGTTACAGCTCTCGGTGACTTTTGCATGAGCCATCATCTAATTATAATGAATTGGCACAGGTCTACTTAAAAGCTGAATTTGTCCATGTCTTTGTGTTCGGAACACTCATGATCATGTCGTGTCTGTTTACGTTTTTCTTGGCATTACTAACGTGCACACAGATATGGGAAGTATCCCATTCGGATAAATTAAAAACATCAACCAAAACTTAAACTAGCTCAAATAACTTCTTTTCAAAGAGATGCATACATACGCTACAATTTTCCCAATCTCACACAGACCTTGAAAGAGTAAAGGAATGCAAGAAGAAACAATGGTTGCTCTAGTATGTTAATTGCAGTCTGAGTACTAACAAAAGGAATTCAAAATAGAACTAAACAAGGTAATTACAACATTGCTATTTAACTTGACAGGCTATAATCTACATTTAATAAGCCTAGACAAGCTTTTCTTCATTGTACCCCAAAATGCCTCAGCTTTCTTGTGAACATCATAAATAGGGAATTACTGATGATTTGGTTTCACCAAGTCCTTTCCTACCAGACTGAGTAATTGGATTTGGTGTTTTCATCCTCTTTTTCTTCTTCATATAGGTAATCATTTACTGATGGAGGCACCTCAAGACAATAGGTTGTACAGTCTTTCTGCTATGAACTCAGACAAAATTTACACCTATCACGTATAACATGGGGAAAAAGCCATCTTCCCCACAAGGGAAGTGTCTTCTCTGTAACCCAGAAAGAGATGGCAGGAATAAACAAAACTAAATGACTTTTAAAATAAGATGAAGAACAGAACGACATTCTCACACTTCTGAAGCTCATACTCCTGTTTCCTGTGTTGTGAGTGTAATGGGAAAACACCAACTAAGCCACGGACATTCTTTGGGCGAGCTTCTGCCCAGCAAAGAGCTTGTACATCTAATTTCAACTTCACAGCACGTCAACTTGACTTACACTCACTCAAGACAAAACTAAAGTCTTCAGTGAAGACAGCAAGAAAGGCTGCTGCCACAAGCAGGAAACCAAGGACCGACTGCCAGCGAACATCTAGCACAGGAGAGAGTGACATCATTAGAGGTCAGATTTGTCCTTTTCCACCTGTAAGGAGCAGGAAACAAGCCAGCTGTCTGCCCTGGTATGTAGATACTGGAAATAGTAATTCACCACAGAAAAACTGTTTAATGCATCCCCTGCTCTATTATGCCAAATCAGCAGCAGTTACAAGGTTGAACAAAACTGATTTAATTGAATTTCTGATTAAATATCTTTTCAATTATGGGGAAAAAATGTATTGAGTTTTTGTTTTTCTTAAAAGAAACAAGATACGACTGGGTTTAAAAAGAAAGACCTTTAATTCTATCAATAGACTCTGTTCAATAAATAAATGCTGCAACTTTCCTTGCTGTGATGCAGCTGAGCATTAAAACAAGAGGACCGCCCAGCAGTTACAAGTTACAAACCAAACAGATGCAGCCCTAGATTCAGGTTGGTTTTTTTTCTTCTTTATGATTAAATGGAAAACATGAAATAAGTATCTCTCATGAAAAAGTGCTACATTGTAAGTGGGATTATCATGTTTTTTCTTCCAATTTTCTAAGGACAGAAGGTCTGGATCTTCCCCCTTCCTTTGCTAATAGTCCAGGCTGAGTAATCACCTCAAGCCTGAGCCCAGCTTACACAGAGAAATTCCTTCTGTTTCAAGACTGAAAATAATAATGTTACTAGTGCAGTGTTTATGGCTGTATCCTTGAAAGAGAAAACCACTGCTCAGTGTTTATCTTTATTAAAAAATATAACTATATATCAACCACGTTAACAAGTAGCATTCAAAAACACATCTTCATTCTGCACTTTGTTTCTCAAAGGAGCTTTCTTAGTGGAGATTTTTTATTTTACTATTACTTTTATGGTAATTTGGAATTCAGTAAAACTCAGCAACCCTGGGAACCATTACAACTGCTCCATCCCTATGGGGAAGCAGATGATCAATGCACTTTTAGATGCACTCACACACCCTCAACTTGCTACCAATTTAAATACACACAATTAAATTTGACCAACTTGAGTGCATGGAAACTGTGCTCATACTGTATCAAAGAAATTACATCAGCAGTAGAGCTGAGCAACTCCTAACACCCCGTGTAGCTTCCAGAGCATTAGAATACAACTCAGCCACAGAATCCTGTTCGTTATCTTCCTGTGAACTTGTATTTCACTTGCCTTTCTGCGCTGTGGTCTATTTCCCCATTCCTGCAGCCAGCATTGCCACTTCTCCTTCCTGCTTTTCTCACCCTATCTTATTAAAAAAATAAAGTAACAACAACACCTTGCATAATTAGTCCCATCTACCTTGAAATCTTTTTTGTGACACACACTAAATTGGAAGAGTTCCACCTTAAAGCAAGGTTTTGCACCATTCGGCTTAGCCAGAGCCATTTCCTCCCAATGGACAGTAAGGGGAACAAGATGGAAGAAAAATGGCATTTAAAAGGAAGACATACAGAAGCCCCGTGGGGGATAACCTGGCCAGCTGACCTTCCCTTTGAAATTTTGCCAGTGCAAATTAAGTAGCTAGTCTGCAGCAGTTCTGGCAGCAGTGTGGGAAGGAAGTTCAGCAGTGATTTTGGATGAAACACTTCCTCAATTCCCAACAACAGCACATTAAATATCAAAAAGGATAATAATGATAATAAGGAGGTGCTGGAAAACACATTCTCAAAAACAAGCCAAGAGAGCACAGGAGGGGATTTGCAGAAATGAAATGTGATGAAGTAGAAAAAATGTAACAAGACGTTCAGAAAGCTAAAGTAGATGCAAAGCACACGTTATTTTGACACCATTTGCCGTGACTTAATACAAAAGCTGTAACAAATAGCAGTTAAAAACAAATAGAGGTAGTGCTTTGTTAAAAGACAAGGAGAAGGCCTTCCGTAAGTGACAAAAAGCCCCAGTCAAGTTTGTTATAACTTGAAGCTGCACTAGAAGATGATTTAACCATAGTAATCTGTACTCATCTGAGCTGACCTCCCCAGTGCCTCGTGAGCGGGCGCAGCCGTGCTCGGGAGGCTGTGGGACCCCTGCTCCCCCTCCATCAGCTGCTCACCACCCCTGTTTCCAGCCCTAAGATGTTTCCAGCAGTGCTGGTGACAACTGGATCACAAATAGCTGCCATCTGTGGACTTGATGGCTTCATCTTGCCAGGTGAACGGCACATATACAACAAACCTGAGCTTCAGGACAGCACGAGGGCAGCCTTCTGGTTAGATCAGGCTAGAGTCGCCAGAGACCTACCTCCTCTCTCACTGCCACACACGGCTGTAATGGTGCATCCATGCAGTATTTTCCCCTTCTCAGAACTTCAAACCTGGTGTTCAGAATCCTTTGGCACTTAAGCCGACAACTGAAATCCAAGGCACCTGCCAATTCTACCCTATTCATACTACATGGTCTTAAACAACAAGAACGCATATGCACAGGGCCGGGACAAAGTTATCAGTGCTTAAAAAATGACATAGCATTTGAGATTTTCCTGACTTTATATTGCCAAGCATTATTCTACATTAGATCAGATTTGTAAAATTAAGAAAACTTTACATGCAAATAAAAATAAAAAAATAATAAAAATAAAATAAAAAATTTAATTGGAAAAGGAAACAAAATTCCAGCATAAGAATGTTTTTTTTTTATTCATAGAACATGAGTTCCACCCTTCTACTCGCACTGATTTTGTGATGAACATATTCTGGGCTGCGATGGGATTAACCTTAAAAATAATGCTGAGCACTTCAGTGAGGTCTGAGGTAGCTCGTGGCTCAGCTACCCTCTGTACCATTTGAACACTGAAATGGTTGTTTGTATATAGATGAGGTTTTCAAAATAGTTGTCATCCAGCTTATTTTCAGAAACCATGGTAACAAGAAAGGAGTAAACAGAGGGTGATGATAGGGCACAAAGGCAACGTAATGGATTCCAAATAAGGGGCTACCTCAAGCTGGAAGTCCACGGGCAGAGGAAGCAGCACCTGGCAGGCTCTCCAGGCACCTATTTGGATACAGCTGTGAGTTAAATCCAAAGGACAAACACCGATCAGAGAAATCAAGTAAGTCCTTTACTGCTGTTTCTTTAGAGCTCCACTCTGTGAAATCCTAAAAGCCTGAACGCCTGCCAATATTGTATTTTAAAGATATGAACGGCTTAAACAGACCAGTCTTCACTTGCTCAGTTGCTATGATTTCAAAAGGGAAACCGATCAACACTCACATTAATAACCTCATTTCAACACCAATCTAGCGTTATTAGACTGTATGGTTTCACAAGCAAAAGTCAAAGTAGGTAAAAGTTGTTCTCATCGCGGAACTTGCAGCCAGGCATTTTAATTCAGTAATTCTTTAACTTTTTCAAAGCATGCCAAGGAGAAAATTTCCCCACATAATGGAAGTTGTTCACAACAGTACGAGCAAGTATCTTGCCAGATGATAGGTACCGTGTTATTGTGACACATAAATCTTCCATCAGTTGTCACATCCAGTATTACGGATAACCCTGTAGAAGCTATTACAGTAAGTCAACAGAAAATTAAAAGCATATAGTAATACGGATTAAAGGCTTAGCATACACACAAAAGGATCTGTACATGATATTACATCTTATTAAAACATCATTAAGACGTCTTGGTTAATCAATGATTAAAAACATCCACTAAACATTAACCTTGACAATATATATATAAAATCAGCTTTATGACATAGTATGACTACACTATACAAGCTCATAAAATAGAAAGTTCTCCATGTTCTTACAACCTAGGACATGAACTTACACCATCTACCACCCAGTCTTTTTAACCAAGAGAGGAGCTTTTAACTATCTTGGGCTGCTGACAGTCTCAGTGGCTACAGGTACACTCGATGCTACAGCTAAACCCCCACAAAAAATAAACTACATTAATCACTCTTTTGTATTCACTTAATACGAAATGTTACTCAAAACACGTTTTATATAGAAGAAAACTTCTCCTGAAACACTAAGAAATTTAATGTTATACTGGTCGAGCATCAATAACAGTTTCAGGAAGGGTTTCATGAAATACTATCTGACAAGTGCTGACTGAAACTACGAGTCTTATTCGTTCAAATCGGAGCTGATGAAGCAGCACAGGTTCCTTGATGTCCAGAACTAGTCCTACTTTTATCCCTTAGTAAGTCAAATATTGAAATGTGCTAAAAGAGGCAAGGAAGGTTAGGAATAAGGATAAACTTTGCCATATAAAAGTAAAGGTCCTCAAGACAAATTCCAGAGTTTGACATTACCCTATGCTTCCTTTTGCCATCAGGTGTCGTAACAACTGTGTATCCCACTACTGAAATCTTTGTTAACGTTCAGCCATACCTCAAAAAATCCATTGATTAAAATAGCCTGAAAAGAGCATTTCTAGGCACACAAACTTTTTCTTTTCCTTCAGGGCAATTGCTCAGCAGATTGCCCAAATGGCAGCTAAACAAGCCAGTTAAGGGGCAAAGACATTCACCTGGAGAGAAGCAGAAATACAGGCAGTTAGCACAAAAATAGAGACAGCATGAGCAGCATGGCTGGTTGCCAAAAGAAGAAAGTATGTCCAGCCATACTCAAGGAACCTCAGCTTGCATTGGTTTCTTTGGTTTGGCTTCCTGAATAAATGGAGCTCATGCAACTGATAGAACAGAGAGCTGACCACCTAAACCGGACATAAAATTCAACTTAATTTTGGCAAGGACATGAGATTTCAGATATACCAAGTTGCCTGATGTTTTGTAAAAATCTCTGGCTGAGTAAAGGACTCCTTTTCTGAGGCACAGCTCCAGCCAGCGTGGCTCAATAGGCAGCGGAGACCAAGGGGATCGGCACCCACCCCAGCACCATGTCTGGCAGAAGAGGGCAGAGGTGTGCTGGGGGCAGGAAAGGACCCATCATATAATAAATGGAAGAGAAATCTATAGGAAGTAGGGCCTCATTAGTCCCACTGCTCACAGATCATCTGCTGGTATAAGCAGTTTTGCTCAGAGCAGTGTTTTGTCACTACCGTCACTGTTATGCTATACAAAGAGTGTATTAAATTCTTAAATATTACATGAGATTTCACGGCTTGTGTATCACATGTGGGAGGTCAAACGAGGCAAGTAACGTTCCGCTCAGCCTCATCATATCTTTTAAAAACCAGAAGCCTGCAATATACTTCAAGGAGCAAGTGCAGTCCCAACGAATGCCTGAGATGGAGGCACCCTGATACGCAGAGCAAAAATATCAGTGGTTGTAACAAGCAACAGTGCAGTTTTTAGAAAAACTCTTGCAGCTTGGATCTTAGTTGTAAAGGTAACCCAAACCACAGTAAGACCACAGCCAAGCAGCTATGTCATTCAGTGTATCTCGTGGGAAGTCACTTCCAAAGATCCTGTCTACCTCTGTCTATCCTGAAAATCCATATACCTGAGGGAATAGTAGCAGATAGTAAAACAAATAAGCATATTCTAAGAAAACTTTCTAAAAGATAGGAACTAGAATACCCCCGAAGTTGCTCATGAGACATCCTTTATGCAACTAGTATCAAAAAATGAAGGTAGTGTGCTGCCAGGGACAATGGAGAAGTGGTAGATAAAAAATTCTCACCAAAAAGCTATTAAATTCCCTGGAATAATTCTTTGATTATCCAAGGGAAAATGAAAATAAAAATATTTTTGTTAATACAGGCAACATAACCATATTTGAAATACTTCCAACCTTGAGAGAAAAAAGCAAAAAAATATGATTGATAAATAAGCTTGAATGTAACAAGTTGAAGAAATGGTTTTCTAAGTGAACTATCCAGCTCATTGAGCTGAGTTTCTCTCCTTGTCTCTTCCAAACCTTTTCCACTTTCAGAATATATCTTTTTAAAATTCTCCCTGCATCCCTTTCCTTACCCAACAAACTACTGCATTCATTTTTTTTTAGATCTTCATATGCTTGGAAACTCTCTGCACACCTAGTGGTAGGGACTGCAGATGTCCTTGCTACAGCCAGGAGAACAGATGAAGAATGGCAGAAAGTATCTAGACTTCTAGTTGCTAGCTGCCTATTCATGCCTGCATCAAAATCATTTAAGTCTAATTTTAGGTCCATTTCTCTTAAATGAAAGCTTTAATTAAGTTTTATAATTAAAAATGCTAGTTTTATCTTTGATTTTCATGGACTTTGGGGGAAGAAAACATACAACACATGCCCAGCACAACAACAGAAGAGATGCCAGCCTATGTTATTTTTCCATCTGTTTTCCAGTAACAGTCAATTTTTCATATTATTGGCAAGGTTTTTTGAGAGGACATTTCATCTTTTTAAATCACATAGGAAACCAAAGAAAACACCCTTGCAACTATGTCATATATAAAATACATATACCATGCAGTTCAGAATTTCATCAGTATACAGCGTGCATCACACTTTTCTGCAACATGAATTGCTACTTATCACGTGCATCATACAAATTAAAGGGGTATAATGACCCTTGCCTACAAGTATACATATATACAAAGATGAGCTAAAGTAGGCTATAATTGCATGAAAAAAATTAGTTTGGTTCATTTCTGGAAAAACAAAAAACCTC